>NW_010172721.1:0-5140 GCF_000695765.1 Mesitornis unicolor | reverse complement strand
CCTGTTCCCCGTCCTCCAGGATGAGACCAGCCTGCCAAGTAAGGGGGCAATTGGGGTGCCGAGGGGTTCCTCGTGCTCCTGTGGCTGTGAGAATCATGCTGCTCTCTCTGCTCCCACCCCCCAAGGTGAGCTGCAGATGCTGAGGACCTGGTTCCAGAGCATGACGCTCTCAGAGGCCTGCAGGAAAGCTGCTGACTCCGTTCTGGTGCCCAAGGCATTGCTGGAGTTCAAGTCCTACCTGCAGAAGCAGCCTCCGCCCTGCCTGGCCATGGAGAGAGTCACCAGTAATGAGCCTGAGGTGCAGCTCTGGCCCAGGGATGGGGTCCCTGTGGGGCTGGCAGTGACAGCCCCTCACTGGGTCTGGCCTTTCCCACAGGAAGAAGAAGGTTCTGAGCGTGCCCTGACGGAGGAGGAAATCGCCGCTGCTGCGGATGCCTGGGCCCGTGGTGCCGCAGTGCTGCCCAAGCGCTGGGACCCTCAGAAACCTGTGTGAGTCCCAGGGTGACACTGGGGCTGTCCCACACCTCCAAGGGGCCTGGCAGGAGTTCCCAGGCTGTTTTGGGGTGGGTTGGCCCTGTTGTGCCCGCTCTGATTGCCCCGTCCATGCCAGGCTGCCCGTGGAGGGCAGAAGAAACATCCTGATCACCAGCGCTCTGCCCTACGTCAACAACGTGCCTCACCTGGGCAACATCATTGGCTGTGTCCTCAGTGCTGACACCTTTGCCAGGTGAGACTCTGGCTGCAAGGAAAGCTCCCTGGGGCTGAGGTATCATCGGGTGGGGGGGAGCATGCTGCCCCCAACACCTGTGTGGGTGTCACAGGCCCCTGCCTGCAGGTACTGCCGCCTGCGGGGCTGGAACACGCTGTACGTGTGCGGCACGGATGAGTATGGCACGGCCACCGAGACCAAGGCGGTGGAAGAGGGGCTGACGCCCCAGGAGATCTGCGACAAGTACAACGCCATCCACGCTGACATCTACCGCTGGTTCAACATCTCCTTCGACTACTTTGGCCGCACCACCACGCCGCACCAGACAATGTGAGCAGCTGCATCTCCCAGAGGCTCATCTGGAGGGGCTGGTGCTGGGGAATGCCCCCCAGTACCCCCAGGATGCCTGACTGAGGGTGCTCTGTGGTTCCCTGGCTGATGGGGGCTGCCTCTTCCTCTTCCTCTCCTGTCCCAGCATTGCCCAGGACATCTTCCAGCGCCTGCTGGCCCGGGGCTTCCTGCTGCAGGACACTGTGGAGCAGCTGCGATGTGAGAAGTGCCAGCGGTTCCTGGCCGACCGCTTTGTGGAGGGCACCTGCCCCTTCTGCAGCTATGAGGAGGCCCGGGGGGACCAGTGTGATAAATGTGGCAAACTCATCAATGCTGTGGAGCTGAAGGTGGGACAGGATCCCTTCGGGGACCACCCAGCTCTGCCTGGGACCCCCAGCCTTGTCTTGTGCTCCCTCCAAACAGTGTTCATCCTCCTGACAGAATCCACAGTGCAAGCTCTGCAGGAGTGTCCCTGTGGTGAAACCCACCCAGCACCTCTTTCTGGACCTACCCAAGGTGAGCTTTGCCCCTGGGGAAGTGGGGAGGGCTTGTGGCAGCCCTGGTCCCGCTGACTGTCCCTGTGTGTTCCCTGAAGCTGGAGGAGCGGCTGGAGACTTGGCTGGAGCAGTCCTGGGCCACGGGGGACTGGACGGCCAACGCTCGCTACATCACTCGCTCCTGGATTCGGGATGGACTCAAACCCCGCTGCATCACCCGCGACCTGAAGTGGGGGACGCCCGTACCCCTCGATGGCTTCCGTGACAAGGTGCGTCCCAGCAGGCCCCTCGATCGTAGAGAAGGGCAAGGGAGCTGGGGAGGGGTCTGGAGCAGCCGAATGCTGGGGAGCAGCTGAGGGAGCTGGGGGGTTCAACTGGAGAAGAGGAGCTGAGAGGAGACCTTATCCCCTCTGCAGCTCCTGAAAGGAGGGGGGAGCGAGGGGGGGCGGGCTCTGCTCTCAAAAAACAAGCGATGGGACGAGAGGAAATGGCCTCAAGTTGTGCCAGGGGAGGGTTAGGGTGGATCTGAGGGAAAATTTCTTTCCTGAAAGGGTTCTCAGGGACTGGAAGGGTCTGCCCAGGGCAGTGAGGGAGTCCCCATCCCTGGGGGGATTTAATAGAGAGGAGAGGAGGTGCTGGTTTAGTGGTGGCCAGGGTATGGTTGGACTCGATGATCCTTTGGAACCAAGTGATTCTGTGTCTGTCCCCAGGTGCTCTGCCTGGGGGTCCCCTGCCCACTTCTTGCTCTCCCCTCAGGTTTTCTACGTGTGGTTTGATGCTCCCGTTGGATATTTGTCCATTACGGCCAACTACACCGACCAGTGGGAGAGGTGGTGGAAAAACCCGCAGCAGGTGGGAGCCTGGGCTGCTGCAGGGGGGCAATGGAACAGGGCCAGGCTACAGGTTCCACTGACACCCCCTCCCCAACTACCACCAGGTTGAGCTCTACAACTTCATGGCCAAGGACAACGTCCCCTTCCACAGCGTCATCTTCCCCTGCTCACTCCTGGGCGCTGATGACAACTACACCTTGGTGAACCACCTTATTGCTACAGGTATTGGGGGGGTCACCAAGGATTGAGGGTTGTGGGGGAGGTCTCCACACTTTCCCTCAGTACTGGGAACAGTCCAGTCTATCCCACATGGGAACAGAAATGCATTTGGTAGTGTCTCCCTGTGCTGTGGGGCTGGGTCCCACCATGTGGTCTCTCCTGCCCTCCCCAGAGTACCTGAACTATGAGGATGGGAAGTTTTCCAAGAGCCGGGGTGTGGGAGTGTTTGGGGACATGGCCAAGGACACGGGGATCCCTGCGGACATCTGGCGCTTCTACCTGCTGTACCTGCGACCCGAAGGGCAGGACAGTGCCTTCTCCTGGAGCGACCTCATGCTCAAGAACAACTCGGAGCTGCTGAACAACCTGGGCAACTTCATCAACAGGTTCTGGGCCATGCCGGCAGGGGCAGGGGCCGTCTCTGTCCCCAGGCTGTGCTCACACCTGCTCTCCCTGTCCCCAGAGCTGGCATGTTCGTCTGCAAGTTCTTCGGTGGCACCGTCCCCAACATGGTCCTGACAGCGGATGACAAGCGGCTGTTGGCCCGTGTCACCCTGGAGCTGCGCCAGTACCACCAGCTGCTGGAGAAAGTCCGGTGGGTGGCTGAAACAGGGCTGAATTGTGTGTGGGGGAGGGCAGAGACCCGACTCAGCCCCCCTGTACCCCCTCAGCATCCGCGATGCCCTGAGGTGCATCCTCAGCATCTCTCGCCACGGCAACCAGTACATCCAGGTGAACGAGCCTTGGAAGCGGATCAAGGGCAATGACAAGGACAGGTAAGGAGGGACAAGGGGATGGTGAGGGTGGAGCGCTGGGGGCTGGCACTGACGGGAGCATTTTGTGTCCCCCCCAGGGAGCGTGCAGGCACGGTGACTGGCGTGGCAGTGAACATGGCATCCTTGCTGGCGGTCCTGTTGCAGCCCTACATGCCCAGCATCAGCCTGACCATCCAGGGGCAGCTCTGCATCCCCCCTGACTGCTTCATCCTCAGCCACAGCTTCACCTGTACCCTGCCTCCGGGGCACCGTGTGGGCACTGTAGGTGGAGGGGGGAAAGGCAGGCTGTGCCCTGCCGTGGGCAGGGTGGGACTGGGAGTGCTGGCCCTGCAGCTGTGACCCCTCTTCTTCCCATCTCCAGGTGAGCCCCCTTTTCCAGAAGCTGGAGAACGACCAGGTTGAAGCCTTGCGCAAGCGGTTTGGCGGGGGGCAGGTGAGTGGGGGGCTGTGCTGCCCCTGCAGCTCCTCCACCTTGGGCACCTCCACCTCTGCTCTCTGTCTCTTCTCACTCTCTGTCTCTCCTTTCCCAGCCTGAAGATCTCCCCGTAGAGCCCCAGGTAATGACCTGGTGATGCCTCAGGGGTGCTGCAGCAATGCCTGCTCTCCCCCCAACGCCAGCGTGGTGGGGGGGTGCATGCAGAGCTCTGGGAGCTGGGACCAGGGCTCAACCCCATTTCTGACCTTCCACAGCCCAAACAGGCCCCTCCAGCCCCAGTGACCACTGTGACTCCAGGTGACCATCAGCTGATCCAGGAGCTGACAGAAAAGGTGGCCAAGCAGGTGAGTGGCTGGGGGAGCTGGCCCTGCCTTGCCTGTGCCCCCCCTCCCAGCCCTCATTGCCCCCCTCACTTGCCACAGGGCAACCATGTTCGGCAATTGAAAGCCAGCAAGGCAGAGAGAGCCCAGGTGGACACAGAGGTGGCCAAGCTGCTGGAGCTGAAGAAGCAGCTGGCACTAGCAGAAGGGAAAAGCCCCGATGTCCCCATGCCCAAGGGGAAGCGGAAGAAATAGCACCAGGATGCAGCCCCAGTGCTCCCCAGAGACTGAACTGGGCTGCACTGGGTGGTGGTTACATGCGTATAATAAAATGCAAAAACTGTACAATTGTGTATGGAAGCAGTGCCTGTCCCACAGCATCAGTCTGTGCCAGTGGAGCTGTGCCCCTCCACAGCCACCCCCCCAGGTCCGAGGGGGTTGGCAGTCCTTGCCCCCCTGCCTGCAGGGTGGTGCCTATGCTTGGCGCAGGTTCACGATGCGGTCGATGAGGGCAGTCCGGGTGCGTTCCACCTCTGCGCTGAGCCGCCTGATCTCCTCCCGGAGCCGCTCGTTGTGGGCTGTCAGCTCCAGCACCCGCTGCTCATTGTCCTGCTCCCGGCGTTTGGCCAGCTCCCTGCTCGTCGCCACACTGCACCTCTTCCTTTTCACCCCATGCCGTGTGGCCGCCCCTGCCTCATCCTCCTCAGTGCCCAGATGGGGCAGAGAGCTCTTGCTGGAGGCCAAGCTGGGTCCTGCTGGCTCTGTGCTGGCTGTGCTCTCAGGCCCCAGCAGCTCCAGCAGCTCAGCAGCCAGTGCTGCATCCAGCTCGCATCCCTCCGAGTCACCACCAGCTCCAGCCGCGCCCCACAGTGGGGCCAGCTCTGCCTGCAGGGAGAGAGGGAGTCAGCCCCAGGCGATGGGTGTTCCCCAGCCCTGATCCCTCCCCACGACCCGGGGGCGCTGCTCACCTGCTCTACCTCCCTGGGCAAGGAGGGCCCGATGGGCTCTGCCGCTGCCAGC
>NW_010172720.1:37487-92702 GCF_000695765.1 Mesitornis unicolor | reverse complement strand
CAACTTAGTGTCATCTGCAGACTTACTGGGGGAGCAGTCAATCCCGTCATCCAGATCATTGATAAAGATGTTAAACAGGACTGGCTCCAAAACCGAGCGCTGTGGAACACCGCTTGTGACTGGTCGCCAACTGGATTTAGCTCCATTCACCACAACCCTCTGTGCTCGGCCATCCAGCCAGTTTTTAATCCATCAAAGTGTATGCCCGTCCAAGCCATGCCCAGCCAGCTTCTCCAGGAGGATGCTGTGGGAGACGGTGTCCAAGGCCTTACTAAAGTTCAGGTCGACAATGTCCACAGCCTTCCCCTCATCCACCAAGCAGGTCACCTCGTCATAAAAGGAGATAAGATTGGTCAAGCAGGACCTGCCCTTCCTGAACCCATGCTGACTGGGCCTGATCGCTTGGTTGTCCTGCATGTGCCGCGTCATGGCACTCAGGATGATTTGTTCCATCACCTTCCCTGGCACTGAGATGTAGATGGCCATCATGTTTGCAAGCCTCCAGTCGACTGGGACCTCCCTGGTTAGCCAAGACTGTTGGTAAATGATGGAAAGTGATTTAGTGAGCTCTTCTGCCGGCTCCCTCAGGACCCTGGGGTGGATTCCATCTGTCCCCATAGACTTGTGTATGTCTAAGTGGTGTAGCAGGTTGCTAACCACCTCTTCATGGATTATGGGGGCTTCACTGTGCTTGCCGTCCCTGTCTTCCCGCTCAGGGGACTGAGTAGCCAGAGTACTGCTGGTCAGAGCAGTCAGAGGTGGGCAACTGATTTTAAAGAATTTCTATGCTTAAGGGAGGGATAAACACTCTTTTATTGCTTCACACCCCAATGGGACAGCCAGGTCTTAAACAGAAAGATAGAAGTATGACAGCATTAGAAATACACATTTACCAGTGTTTTATTTTACTTTCCTTTATAAAGAGAAAATAATTGTTTGCTTACTCCGAAGACACAATACATGACTGGCTAACCTTGGATATTTTTGTTATTAAAAAAGTTGGTGGTGAACTATAAGAAATACTTTATTTTACATTTGAACTTCTCAAAATGAATTGTTATCTAGAGTCTTTCACTTTTCTGTATGGCTTTGCTGGCTCATGTTACTGACCAGTATCAGCCTGTGACAAGCATAAAAGGAATTGTTTGCTCCACGCCAGCTGGTGTCTGAGGTACAGTTGATAGATATTTTTAGAACTTATTCTTGAGAAGTATCTATAGATGCCAACTGTCACTTATGTAGTATATGTAATACAGTATCTGGTGTTCTAAGAAAAAGGTAGTCATTCAAAGACTTTAAGAGTGAACCACGGTAATTAAGCAGTCCAATGTACTTGTGAGAGTAGGAGAGGATATTCTTACATTTTCATGTGTCTCCTACAGACTCACATCTGATACAATCTTCTAAGTAGTTTGTATGTTCATACAGCCACCATTCTTGGGAGATTTCTCAGCCTTCTTGCGATATCTAAGGAGCTTCTCTGGGTGAGTTTTGCAGATCTGTGGCAATTCGTGAGACACCTATGGTGTGGTACTATTAGAAGGACTGCTTAGCATCATAAATTGCAGCTATTCCTGCTCTGTGTACTTCCTAGGCTTACACCGTCCACTTAGAACATTCACAGAATCACACAGAATCACAGAACGTTAGGGATTGGAAGGGACCTCAAAAGATCATCTAGTCCAATCCCCCTGCCGGAGCAGGAACACCTAGATGAGGTTGCACAGGAAGGCGTCCAGGCGGGTTTTGAATGTCTCCAGAGAAGGAGACTCCACAACCTCTCTGGGCAGCCTGTTCCAGTGCTCTGTCACCCTCACTGAGAAGAAGTTTCTTCTCAAATTTAATTGGAACCTCCTGTGTTCCAGCTTGTGCCCATTACCTCTTGTCCTATCATTGTTTGTCACCGAGAAGAGCCTGACTCCATCCTTGTGACACTCACCCTTTAAATATTTATAAACATGAATGAGGGCTCCCCTCAGTCTCCTCTTCTGCAAACTAAAGAGCCCCAGCTCCCTCAGCCGCTCCTCATAAGGGAGATGCTCCACTCCCTTGATCATCTTTGTAGCCCTACGCTGGACTCTCTCCAAGGCAGCACTTTGGACATTTCAAAAGGGTACAGACTTACAGAAGAAACGAGTATCAGTAGTGTATGCATACATGCTGCTGAGTTCAATGCTTCCAGATCATTCAGTTGCTAAGTATGTTTAATATATCCCAGTAACATTTAATTTACCATGCATGGACAAAATGTCTTTGCAGGAAATGTGGAATTTATGTATTCCAGATGTTACACAATGTATTTGCATATAATTCTGTCTGAAGAAAGATGGCAATTGTTGACATTCAAGTCAACTAAAACTGCTTACATAACTGTATACCATCTCCAGTAATTTTCTCCTTAATAAAAAAATTTATTTCTGTTTTGCAGCCTATTTTGCTATAGGAAGCAAACAAGAAATTATAGCTTTTTAAAATTTTTCCCTAGTAGGTGGGAATTGATAGCAAACTAGATCATTATCTGAATTATAGATATTGTTAGATGGACACTTACTGTATTGCTTTTTTATTGGAGTATGAGGATAAGTAGAAATCATCTTGATCTGAAATGTGCAAAACATGACTTAAAATTTTGGTCCTGGTTACAAAAGATTTACATTTTTGTCAGTGACTGAAGAAGTTAACTTTGGACATGTAAGGATTTGGACTAATTTATAAATAGAGGTACAGATGGAACTACACACCATGCTGCATTGTCCTTTAAACTTCTGCACCATGGATCCTGTTTTTTCAGGCTTATTCATTGCCAGCCATAAGTTTTTCTTTCTTACATTAAGAGTTGCTTCACAAAAAGATCAGATTCCAGAGAGTTGAAGACCTCTGTAGCTTTGAAGAATTCCATCCGTCATACAGGCCAAAAGTATTAGAGTGCTTGGCCTGAGGCATATAAAAAAAGTATGTTAGTGATGCTTAGAGTATCAATGGATTTCTGCATTCCAGTTTTCTCAATTAAAACATTGTCTTCAGAGTATAAGATTTAATGTTCTTGTAAACATTTGGCCAATAGACTTTCCCTTACTGGACTTTTGCCATTCATTTAAAAAAAAGCTATTATAATTTAATTGAGTAAATGTGTTATTTTTCATGACCTTTTTCTATACATGCAATTTTCCAAATAAAGATCATGACTGGAAATTATCCAGGCATGCTGGTTTTGAAGGTTAAATGTTTTCAGGGAAGATCATAATTAGAGATACCAGATTCATAATTTTATGGGTTTGATTTATTTTCCCTTTGAGCACTTCTGTCTTTTTCAGGCTATGGGAACTTTCTGTCTAAATCAGTAAATTAGAGAAATTTATGATCATGAATATGAATTGAGATTCCTATATATCAAAACAAAAAAATTGCTGTATCATCATCACTAATGAAACACTGGTGATGAAACAAATAATTTGTACATTTGGAGTGTTTCATGAACCAATTTTTTCCTGACATAATACACATTTTCCCTTCAGTGCTTTTTTTACCAGCGAATGATTGCCAGCTCTCCAGCAAAATTTCTGCAACTCCAGTAATGGATATTTTTTTCTGAATCACAGAAAGAATTACCTCTGCTGCAGTTCAGCCCTGATATATTCTGTCAGCATAAGGTCTATACCCCATGAAAGTCCTGTTTCAAGGGTGAATTTTACTCTTTTGGATAACATTTCCATCGTGCAGCTAGCAAATTACTTGTACTTGAGTACCCTTGCACATCTGAATCATAGCACTGAATTTTTGATGGAAACCTGCCAATTTTATGAAAAGTAAGGATTTTGCTAAATGTACATTTTATAATGCCACTTAAGCAAAAGACAGACAGCAGAGGTTTAATAAAATGGTTTGTCATTGTAAAAATAATTTAAAAAATATGTCCTATAACATGAGCAGGATGTTAGAAATACACTTAAAATTTTGCTGTTTTTAGGTATCTTACCTTATTTATAAATGTAATCATCACCATTTATAAATTGTACCTAACAATCATTGCTGTTCTGCACTTTCCTTTCCTTTGTTAGAACGATGGACACAAAATGATCACAAATGGAACAAAAATGGACAAAGCTATCGTATCCCCACCAAAAAGAAACACAAGGCACATAGTGAAGGTCTGATGTTCAACACAAAAAAATTTATCTTTTCCCTAAAGAGATGGTCAAGGTCAACTTTGAACACTGTCTATAGCAACAGTAGTAGTAAATAGCCTAAATAATTGACAGCAAATCACCTAACTAAAAACTAAAATTAAACATGGTTTTGTCCTTTTCATGCATTCCTGATTTTGTTCATAGTAAATAAAACAGTTTTGAAGTTGATATCTGTGCTGCACCCAGTTTTGGCAGCTTTAATGAACAGAGTATAAGTATTTTCAAATTGCATTTCAAAATGCCCTGGAAGTCTCTAGTTCATTTTTCTTTTTAATTTTCTGTATAAAAGCAATAATCGGGAAGTGGACTGATTTTTTTTCTTATGTGGTTCTGATTTAAATGGAAATAAAAAAGTGAAATCTGTATGCACAGTCTGTATACAGAGTCAATTAATATTTGACATGTAATGAATGCATCACACAATGATATTTTGGTGGAATGTAATGCTGAATGTGGTTTTTGTTGCTGCAGTTAAAAAATGTCTTCAGTTGAAATTTAATTTACTTGAAATTTACTTTTGAAAATTGTCAGCTTCTAGAAAAGAGGGTTGGAATTAAATTTGAGACATCTTGTCAAGTCCTTCTCTAGAGCATGAGATCAGCTGTAGTTGAACCATTCCTGGAATATTTTTACTGAATTAGTTCTTAGGGAAATGAAACAAAACAAACAAACAAACACACAAAACCACATCTACAGACAGAAGTTCATGCTTCCTTGGGCAGTTGATTTCTGTGGATTGCTTAAAGGTTTCTGCTACTAGAAAACTCTTCTTAATGTGTCACCTAAATCTTCCTTACTGTAAATTAATCCTATTACTTCTTGACCTGTGCACATTACACATGGATAGTAGTTTGTTTTCATTCTCTCTGTTCTTTCTAGATATGCTTATATGCATATATGCATTTATGTGTTTATATATAAAAGTATATGGTTGCCTTCTCTCAGTCTTCTCTGTTGTAGGCTAGAATGACTTAAATTCTCAGTCTATAGGCCATATTTTTTGGATGTGTGATCATTCCTATTGCTGTCCCCTGAACTGTCTCCATCTGCTCCATGTTTGTTTCTTTGATGTATTGTACCCAAAACAATGAACAGTAGACCACAGGAGGCTTTTGTAGTGATTGAGCAGATTGTATGGAACAAATGGTACTTTATTGTAGTTATATCAAACCATCCTCCATTGGCAATGTAAGTTAGGGAAACCTTATTTCAGCTGCTGTCAGAGGCTTCTGTTTCTGAAGTTAAAATGAAAACTTTACTAGCAACTTGTGTGAGGAACATTAGAATCACATTTCAGACTGGAGTAATGAAGTGCTGTACATTAGTGTCAGTGATATTTCAGATTTTGCACAGTTCTGAAAGTTACAAAGTCAAAGGAAAAAAAACCACAAACACAACAGTTTGCTACAGCATAGTGGGAACAGCTGTTTTTCTGTAAAGGACATTTTCTGTGTTCTCAGAACTGGTGTACTAAGCTGGCCAAACCTATACTTCCTATGTTCTTACAAATTTTTAAGATGCTTTTGATGGTAAGATGCAAGGTAATGGAAATGTGGGGAAAGCTTTTGACCTTTCCTACTGGCTCTTTAGGTCAGTTCACCATTGTGGTTGATAGTGTCCATTTACTGAGATATTGATACGTACAACAGTAAGAAATATTTCTTCTCCTTTCAGTGAATGAATGGCTTAGTCATGAATATGATGGTGTGACTGGGAGTGCACCCTCAGTACCTAAAACCAGCATCGTGGTGAAGTTTAATCATCATTAGTGGCAATGACAATGCAAAATACTGTTTTTTCTTCACATGAGAAAATCTGTTCATTAGTGCTGTTTCTTCATTTTATAATCTTAATTTGTGCCTATTTTATAAAATACTGGTAATTTTTAAGCATTTTATTTTAATATGGTTACATTTTATCATTGCATGTGTCATAATGAATGACAATTTTCTTTTGAATAATCAGAGCTTGTTATTTCTGCTTAAGCATTTTGCCAAAGAAGGCTCTTTTGACGGGTTGTAACAGATGCCCATTCAATTACTACGAGAATAAGTGTCATTACTGTCAATTATTTAAGTGAAAACATGAGTTATATTTACTGTTTTCTGCTTTGTATGAAGGTAGATTGTGGGGCTAGTTGGTCTCCCAGTGAAGAAAAACTGCAAAAGACTTCTCACAGCAGCGGGCCCTGTAACATGTTCATTACAACTGTTGGTGTAATTGAAACTGTGGGACCTTAGTATCATGTCTGTACCATTCTGTAAAAGGCCAATCTGTTACAGAACCAGAGGTTTGAGGGCAATTCCTTAGTTCTGTCAGTTACTATAGCTTTAAATATTCCAATGGATGTGTGGAAATATAGTGAGACCCAAGACCTTCTGGTTAACCAAGAATAAACTCCTGAGGGACGTGAAGTCGTTAGTATTTTTGAAAACAGTGGTAAAATTTCCACTGAGGTCTTCAGAGACAAAATTTCACTGCAAAACTGAACAAATAAGGCATGACTAACAATAGTAACATATTCTCGGTGCCTGGTAGATTTGTGCAGAATTCATAAAAGACAGATTTGGGAACAAATAAAATGTAAGACAAGTTAATTAACGGTTTTGATTTGTAAGTTACCTGGGTTTTCTCTTAGATATCTGATACGTCGCTATAGATTTTGTCTTCATTGTCTAACTTCATCTGATTTCAAAAAATGGACAGAAAATTAAGAGATGTGGTCATTACCAAAATAATATTCTTTAAAGCATTTAATAGCCTATAATGTATATGATGCATCTAGTTCATTCCATATTCAGAGTAAATCTTATTAAGATTTGAATATATAAAAATAAATGTCTGGCCTGTCTTTTGAAAAATAGTGTTAGACACTGCAATATAAAACTTTAAAACAGGCCGTGCTTTCAGCTACATTGTTATAAAGACAGAGTGACACTTTATTCTTCATACTGAATGCTGTATTTTGTACTAAACTTTAATATATAGCATATATTTATAAAACGGTATTAGCACTGAGATTTGGTTTTACTGTGCTCGATCATTATTTTCCCTATCTTGGTGAAATTGATCAGTGTTAGTGTGAGTGTATAGGTGTGAGTGTATCTATGTTCGTGTGAGTTATCTCACACATAGGTTTTCATTTGTGAAGATATTTTTCTTCATGTTGCTGCTGCAAAGTTTTTTATAACTGCAGTCACAGAAATCAACTTTTTCATAGAAACAACTTTTCACCCAGTCACTTGTGCAACCGTTGTACAATCATTGCATTCCAGTGAGAAAGTCTCACCCCGTTCCCTTGCACAACACCAAGTATGAAGAACGATTATCTTTCACGCTAGGGTGACTGCTTCTGTGGCGTGTGAGGAAAAGGGCAATGCACTTGTGTAAATTAATTTGACTGAACATTTGAAGGGGAAATGGAATTATTATGTAGGATTTATATTATGCCATTGCTGAAGGCACTGAGCAATCGTCCGTAATTGTGGCCATATTCCAGCTGCAGCAATGTTTTAAATTTTATGGCATATACAGTACCATCAATGAAAAGGGGAACTATTAAAGATATGTTTTTGGAGCAAGCTGTATGATGTATAGCATAGTAAAAGTAGTAAATGAAGTTTGTAATTACTAAATAAAATTTAATAACGTTTATATTTAGTAAGGAAGGAGTAGCTAACCATTTACAGTTTCTTACAGGGAGCATAAAGAAGAATTCAGTAAGAAAACTGTGTATATACATACATTGTTATGTGATGTGGTTGGGTCCTACTACCTGGAATAAAATTGATCCTTCTGCCAAGTCTTTCCAGCTCATGCTTGGTCCCGGCACACTGACTTAGGTAGTTAGTGTGTCCTTCACAGCCAAGAGGAATGGGATGGCCTAGGCACAGGACATGTGAGCGGTCTTCCTGTCCTGTGCCTTGGTGTGGCCCTCTGGCACCCCTCTTTAAACACCTTTTTCCACTCCTTCACTTTGTACATCCTCTGTATGAATATGAGAGTGTGGAAAGGAGGAGATTGTTGGGGTGGTGCACACATTAGTATTAAGCTCTGGATTGCCAGGTGTCCTGCGATCCTGCATTGCCCATGTGCTGAAGAATTAGAGGACAGTGAAAGCCAAATGAGAGCCACCACACTTGTGGTTTGTGGTCACGTTCGCACCCCAGATTTACTATTAAGACCCAGCTGAATTAATGGATTTTCATGAAAAAAAGGTGAGCTGAACCTGAAGAAAATCCTGCTGTGCTTAATTTCCTTTGCTGTTTTCCTTTTATCTACAACAGATGAAAGTGAATAGATTACTGTTAATCTTAAATGAGCTATTTGACTGATAGTTGCAGAGCTGGTGGCCTTTTGCTTTTGATTATGACTGTGAGTTAACATTAGGACACTGAAAGCAACACTAAGTTATCTGCATTACCTGTTTCTGATATCTATCAAAATGTGTTGCTCATTCTAAGGTTATTTGGTGCAACTATGTCCTGAGATACTTCTGCACCTGCTTTTCATGCCTTTTGGCATTTGGATTTTGAAACTTAATGTTACATGCAGATAAGAGTTTCTATTTATTGATTTGGAATTTATTTAGTGAAGGAACAGCAGACAGAAAAAGGAAGATATTGTTCTATGGTGTATTAACTGAGATTAGAGCTCTTCACTCACTGAACCCCACAGCAGAAACTGCAAAAATGTTTTAAATAATACCTCAAGTTCTCTGTTAAACTGCATATATTTACCTTTTCTCTTAAGTTTTCTTTCCATAATCAGCTTTATTATCAGGAGAATCCTTAGGAAATCTCTGTGATGTTTCTTACTGTATTTTGCAAAATGCTTTTAATATACAAGAGCTATATATATTTTCTTCAATTCAGATACCATACCTACCTTTAAGAGGCAGTTTCAGAATCTGTGAATGGTCTTGCAGCCCTTAATTTCAGTCCAGATGTTCAGGGTAAGACACAGTGAGTAGATGCCTGCTGAATGTGACTGACATCAATTGTTCTTTTCACCTGAGGATCTGGCAGAGGCAGTTAGACCTTATACTACTTCTTGCTGTAGTGCAGAAGTGTGGATCTCTAAGATGCTGACGTGTTAAACATTTCAACAGTTCAAATCTTCTCTCTGGAGTTCTAATTCTGCTTCAGCAGACTAGCCCTGACGTGGTTTCTTGAAATGTGAAGAAGAAGGTGATAGAGAAGAAAGGAAGGAGTATTTTTTTAGTCAGTGCTCTAATTTAATGGCCCTCTGAATTTTAATCTCAAAGTAGCACATGTTTCTGAAATGCTTTATTCCATATTTTAGGAAAGTATCTCTGAAGGTTTCTACCTGGGGGATTACAGACCATGGAGTATGAAGGTGGGAGAGGTAAAGCCTCACTTTAGTTCTAATTTAGCAAGCATGAAAACAATTTATCAAACCTGTTGCATTGTTTAAACCATAATCAGCTTACTGCGTCATTTGTCAATGTACTGGGTGAAGGACAGTTAGCTGATAAGCATTACTGAGTTTATTACATATCCTTTTCAAAGAAAGGCTGTAGAAAATGAAGAATTTGGCAGTGTCTGAATTCAAATAGGGCTAATATAAGCTGATTGCACATTTATTAAGGCAATGATGTCATATTAAAAAAATATATATCTGAGCAATAGAGTTCATCCTGGATACAGCTCATCCGTCAAATGAGCTGCATATTGAGAAACATGTTCTTTAATGACTTTAAACAGCAGATTCTGCAGTGTGTCACATCTTCCTGTTTTCCCTCCTTTTCTGAAGCAGAACTTTTCAGCATTTTACAGGGTAGTTTTCAAACTTATTCGCACTTATATTTGGTCACACTTAGGTTGTATCACTCCATAAGTGTATAAATTAAATATGCTTAATTTTTTTTCTTTCTGATTTTTAACTGCCTTCTCATTTTGGGAAATAATTGTTTTATCTAGAAGATTAAAAGAGGGAAGAAAAAAAATATTAGCTCTTTTACAGTATTAGATGTATTAGTATTAAATGACCTACAACTGTCCAAAAGTTTATAAATGTGTCACATCATCTTCAGAATTTCAAAATGAGGAAATGAGGACTTAAAGCTAAAGCATTACAGCAAATTTCTTTTGTCCAAGCTTTTGAATATTTGTGTACTTTCAGATATTTCTAATAATGTAACCTAAGAATGGATGCTTTTAAACCTTTTCATACACTGCATTCAGCTTTTATACATAATTTTCAGTCATAAATAGTAGGAATTTGAGTTTAGGAGGAACTCCAGCAGAAACTGAAATCAATTCCTAATATGTATCATAAAAAGATAAGGACTGAGACATAAAAATTTAAAAGGAATATTTAGGATAACATCAACAGGTTATGGAGGTGGTAAGATAGCCCAAGCAAAATGAATAGAAGTGAAAAGGATGAATGAGTGCAGATTTTATATATTTATTATTATTTGTCAGCTTTTTGGTATTTTTAGCTCTATGCAAATCAGCATACTTCATGACTGCTTCCACATGGAACTTAAGATCAAACTTGATATATAAAACAGTTCAGTCACATATAATATACAGATTAGAGTTTCAGCTTCATAATGGGACAAATATCTTGGATGAAACAATTAAACAATTAATGTAGTGTCTTTGATTTTTTGTTGTTCTTATTGTTTATTTTTTCAAATGGCCTCTGCTGAAAATGGAAATCAAGGAAAGGAGTATACAAAAATATTTTTGCAGAATAGAGAATAAAAGAAGGAAATAAAAAAAAAAGGAAGGCATATAATATACTTTCTAGATAACTGCTTTTAAAGCTGTTAGATGTTAGATTTTGAAATAGAATTTATCTTTTATCAGTGTGGTTCAGGACGAACTGAGTGGCAGCTAAAGCAGTTCGACTAGTTTAATGGGGTCCAAGACTGAGTGACAGCTAAAGCAGTTAGGCTAGCTTATATTGCTTTTAAAGTAGTTTGTGTCATATTTATGGTCTATGTATTGTACTATGCCGCCTTGTAAATATGAAAGTTCTCTCCCTGAGACATTCTAGTAATTGCTATAATAGTGTATGTCAAGGATTTTACTTGATACTGCTTATAACCCTCCTTCCCAGGGAGGTTGTGGAGTCTCCTTCTTTGGAGACATTCAAGGCCAACCTGGACGCATTCCTGTGTGACCTAGTCTAGGTGATCCTGCTGTGGCAGGGGGCTTGGACTGGATGATCTTTCAAGGTCCCTTTCAACTCCTGTGATTCTGTGATTCTGTGATATGGACTATTTCAGATTCCTTACATTCCAAGGATTTTTTGTTATTCTACAAAAGCGTCATCTAATATCTTTATATCATGCACTGGTTATGGTATGATCAAAATTGTAATTCAAATATTACTGTCAAGTTAAGTCTTATTCTGGAAGTTAGCTAATCCCAAAATTATTTTAATGTCATTTTTTTTTAAATATAGAGAGAATAAAATTCAGCTTCAGTCTTAGTAGATGTGAAAGCTTAGCTCAGCAAGATATTTAAATGTGTTTCTAACTGTAAGCATGAGTATTCTAAGTGCTAGTTTCACAAAACTGTTTCTTGGCGAAGGAAGGGAGGGAGGGAGGGAGGAAAGAAGGAAGGAAGGAAGGAAGGGAAAGAAGGAAGGGAAGGAAGGAAGGAAGGAAGGAAGGAAGGAAGGAAGGAAGGAAGGAAGGAAGGAAGGAAGGAAGGAAGGAAGGAAGGAAGGAAGGAAGGAAGGAAGGAAGGAAGGAAGGAAGGAAGGAAGGAAGGAAGGAAGGAAGGAAGGAAGGAAGGAAGGAAGGAAGGAAGGAAGGAAGGAAGGAAGGAAGGAAGGAAGGAAGGAAGGAAGGAAGGAACCCCTTTGCTAAGTCCTTAGATAATGTTGTGAAGCCTTGAAACATTCAATGAGATATTAACTTATGGTTAGATAAAGAAGTATTAACTTGTATTACTGTATCTTCAAATGTTTAAGTATTGATTTTGAATATTTTTTCATCAGAGCTTTATCCTAGTGTAATTCTGTCAATTATGGAGAATTATCCCTGACTCTTAAAGTATAGATCACTCTTTTGAAAGCCATAATGGTTTATTAGGCAGTTTTGGAATACTAACCCATGTGCTAAACAGCAGAAGGGACAGAGTTATGAATCCTGTGTGGTCAATTACAGTGGAAAGGAGATTTTGAAGCAGAAAATCACATATGAGACATATGAGGAAGATTCATATGTCCAGCTCACTCCTGCTTGTTTTACAACAGCCATGTCACAAACTGTTACCCCTATTTCCCTTAATGGCAGAGTTATATAATTGAAGATATAGGTCTCCAAAGATTAATATCAGAATATATTAACAAAAGCTACAGGCCTGCTAAGTTTTCCAAGTCTGAAATGTTTTTGACTCCAGAGTACCGAACTAGAAACGGGCCTACACCATAGAGTTTCTGTGGAAGTAGCTAAATGAACAGATAGTTTATACTCTTACTGGTTATTTCAGTCTCTGAGTTTCTGCACAAGAGACTTAAAATTTGTTGGGCAAATGGAACAGTTGGTTACAAGTTTTGATGAAAAATTTAAAAAAAAAAAATTTCATGTAAACTTTTTGATAGTCCTGATGATTTGTGAATAACTATCCCACATTTTTATTCTCTAGAACTTGAATCCTAAGCCTCCACTAAAAGCACTAGAAACTTTCTTACACAGAAAGAGATCTTACAATTGAAGCTGTTTCTTCTCCTACTGTAGTTTTGCCCAACCATGACCTACCTGGCCTCCTGCTGTACAGAAATCATGTTGAGTGAACACATCTGGGGGACATGCAGCTGCTTCCCCAGGAAATGTGGGAAGTTGATCTGAAGCCATAGCAGAATAGACTTCTATAGATGGAGTGGTGGGACATGTGCACAGGCAGTGAAGATGATCTGATGAGCTTGACAGCATAATGTATTTTTGCATTGGCTATTGCAAGATTGGTATCTTGAGGATTTATGGGCAACTAGTCCAGGGACAGAGGAATTCCTAAAGCAGCTATGTGCTGTCAAGTATACTGAAAGAGAATGAATAATCCCATGCTGCTGGAACTCTGTCTGGGAAAATATTTCTCTTTAGCCTGTTATTTAGGATTTTTAATGATGGAATGTAGGGTCCTTTTAAATATGTTATGCATAACACTACTCTGGAGCTTGGAGCTTGGAGCAGTACCACTCTGTTCACAAGTAAGTACGAAGAACTCCCTATTCTA
Organism: Mesitornis unicolor; assembly: GCF_000695765.1. Taxonomy (NCBI): domain Eukaryota; kingdom Metazoa; phylum Chordata; class Aves; order Mesitornithiformes; family Mesitornithidae; genus Mesitornis; species Mesitornis unicolor. The sequence goes on along the minus strand of NW_010172720.1, from coordinate 79,297 downwards.
TATATAATAAATAATTAATTGAAGAAAAGTTGCTAAATGTTGTGTTTGTTTATTGAATAGAAGGTTTTAGTAGTAGAATGTAATGATTGTCACACAGTAGCCTAAGTCCTGTGATAAACCCTTGTGTACAGAAGAAGGTGTTGCTGTGTGATCATATGACCTCACCTCACCACAACCTGCCGGGTGCATCAGGAATGGAGGAATAAACATGTAAGGGAGAAACCCAGCTCAATTGAAGGGGAAAGTGAGAAGAAACATAAGCTTGAGATCCCAGATGATGAAAGGCTGGATTACAAGGTTTACTCTTTAAAAAGAAGGCCAGATAGGTAGTTATTTATAGGCTATTCTGGTGTTTTTACTAGAGGGTACTTACCAGAACTGAAGTTTCCTCGAAATGTCAGTCAGAATAGAGACTGTTTTGGAGTCTACTGTCCTTTAATTTTTTTAAGCTGAACTTTTGATGGACTATAAAGGAAAAATTTGGGTATTTGGCTGTTTCAGACTTTGTGAAAACAGCTATCCCAATCTCTGCAAGGACTGGCATGATCAGTTTCATGACCCCATCACACTTACAAGGGGTTTTTTTTAAATGTGGAAAAAACACAGTTTCACAGTAATTGTAGTTACACCGAGATCAAGACGGTAGTGCCTATACTTGGGGCAAAAAAAAAGGAAAAAAAAAAAGAAGAACATAAGCTTTGGACTGGTTTAAACAGCAAGAAACTTAAATATTTCTCACTGAATGAGCCATTTTTTTAAACAGAGGCTGATGGCTGTAAAAACCATGAAGAAATACAAGAACCTGGAAGCTGTGCTGTTGCTAGGAGAGGTAATATCAGCAGCTCACAAAAGAAATCTCAGTTTTCAAAGCAGAAGCATTTCCCAGGATGAGACAATGAAACACTCTGTAGTATCTTCTTTTGTATTCTAGTTTTCACTTATTTTTAAATCAGGCATAGTCAGTTATGCTTTATGAAGAATTCTTTTAAAAGATGATAAAGTATCACAGACAAGCATAGAAAAACACTTCTGAAGCTAGAACCACCACGAAGGATTTGTGACACTCAATGTCAGTATTTGTACTTAGGAGTTGTTTTTTTTCCTACATAGTTAAAGATATTTTTTAGATTAGATGTTTTTTACATAGCTCAGATAAAGCTCTTTGATAGCAGGATTTCGTAGACTAACTTGCACTTTGGCATGTTTATTAACTGGAAAAAGAACTTATATTTTGGGAACTCTGGGCAGTAGAGTCCTTGACATTAAGTTACGGAACTTCTGCTAAGCCATCATTTCACACTGTCCTGTATATGTCTCAGATTTAACTTGTCTGCCATTTACTCTCAGCATGTCCTTGTAGCTTACCCTGACGGCATTTCTGTCACTTACACTGAAAGTAAGAGGCCAGTCTTTTCCCTGGGCTATATGGACGTCAACAGTTTCTAAAAATAGTCATGTATTTTGTTCTGCTGCATGATCTTAATTTAGCTGAGCTCACTGCCTTAATCATTCCTTTGTGACAGGTTTGCCAAATCCCAGATCCTCCAACATGTCGTACAGCCCCAAACATCCATATTCATTTCTTGCATCAGTGTGTTGTGCTAACATTGACTTAATTTGCTTTAATTGAATGTGTCACTGGACTTCTGTACAAGAGTTCATGCTCTTTACAGATCTCTTTTGCTTGAATATATCTAAAATGGTAAAGAATGCTTTTAAGCAATTGTGATTCAGGTGGTACCAAAAACTGCACTTAAGTAATTTGTTTTCAATAGGCTTGTCAAAAGCAATGAACTTCAGTAGTTCTGGTAATCTGCAAAAGATTTTAAAATAGACTACAATTACCATAACCATGAGACTGAAGATGTAAGGAAAGTATCTCAATGCATCTCTGACCCTTTCTTCTCAACATTACTGCTTATAGTAATCTTATCCCTAAGGTTAACTTTACTTTTCTTTCTCCAACTTTAATCTTTTGTTTCCAAGGTCTGCTGAGGATAGAGGGGAAAAAAACCCCCAACAAATTGTAATGAAGTTAAGTTCTTTCATATACCTAAAATACTTTCCCTTCAACTTACCAGTCATAGAATATGGAATACTTCTGTCTTAGTACATATGGACTATATCAAGATGACTTTCTGTAAGAACAGTTTTGAAAAATAATATGTAATGCAAATGATTTTTTTTTAAGTTTTCCAACGTCCCCTCCTTCACATCAACAATCTCTTCCCTCTTGCATGTTTGTCTCTCCCCTTTTTATGCTTTTTCCTCTTTCACCAGTCTTCTTGGACTGGCACTATGTTACATTTACTAAAACACACAGACTTTGTGGCTAGTTTGCAGAATTTTCTTTCCTACTTCCATTACCTTGGGGGAAAAGTATGCTGAAAAAGAACCTTATACCTCCCTCTAGTTCCGTATCCCCACAGGGTGAGGGGATGGACTCTTTAAACTATAACCTTTCTATTCCCTGAAATAGATTTTAAAGGGAATAAAAGAATTATGACCTGAACTCTGTCCTCTCCCCTACTCTCTTGGCTGAGAGTCTTGGAAAGTAAAAAGGAAGAGAAAAACTCCTGCTTTGCTTCAGTGACTGTATCTGAAGTGCAGAAGTACTTTGGTACTGTTTAGTGTACCAATATAGATGTACACCTACTGTATCTGTAAGTTTTGGAGACATGAATGGAATTTTTTAAAATTGAGTTCCATTTGATTTCAAGACGTATGTAAAGTCTTTCAGGTAAGTTAAATGTTAGAAAATACTTGAATTAAGCACGGTTATGCAAACTTAAGCTATCATATTTTTATGTATAAATATTACTCAGTGTCAGTTACACAGTCATAATCTAAATTTTCCACTGGAACCCACTTTAAGAAAAAGTTCACATAGAAAGTAACCCATAATGAGGTGTCTTCTGGTACTTTTGTGGGTAGACTTGGGAGGTTTAGAGCTGTCATTTGAGCTAGTATATTAGCAGTTGTAATATTCTGCCACTTTTTGTAAGTTTTCAAAAGATGAAGCTCCTCAATTATATTTATCATCATCAATGAAGTTTCCTCAGTTTGGCCTACCCTAACTCCTTTCTGCTAATCTACCAAGTTATAGATTCCCCTCCACAGTCTTCTCATTCTATTCCTGGTAACAACTTTTTCAACATGACTTCAGCATCTTCCATTCTGCTTCACTGTACAGTTCAAATTTGCATCATCTTCTCTCATCTTCATTTAGTGGCTCTCACCTACATTTAGTGGAGTGTGAAAGACAGTCAAAGAAGGAGGTACTGATATTATCCCACCCATATTATAATCAGATTGCATTATGAGTGTGTCCAAGACTTCACAGACAAAAAATTCTGATGACTTTCAGATTTTTGCATCCTGGCTCTCAATGAGCTCAAAAACACATTAAGCAAAATCTAAACTGAGCAGAAGTCAATAGGTAGGTAGAAAATTAGGTAGCCAAAATATGTAATTCCCACAAGGTGGCTGATTAAGTAGGGATGGCACCTATAGCTGTCCGCCAGCGTCTGCCCTGCACAGGTCACTCTGTGTGGCAGGTCAGTGTTCCTGGACCAGCACATTTTACCACTAGCCAGTGTTTGTCTGCGTGTACCTCAGTTCTTAAAAGTGGAGCAGGCTGTAGTTGGTGTTTCTTTGCAATTTGCTGCTACACACCTATGATAGAATTAATAACCTGCAGAAGAGGGCTGTACGGACAGCTGGGATGATCACTTCACCAGCTTTTCAGTGAGGGGTGCTCCTCTCAAAGGGATATTTTCTGATTAGCTTTAAGTGTTTCTTACTGGCTACTTAACTTTGTTTATTTTAATTTTACAGTACTCTTAAGTGCTGTGTTTTCCTATGTGGCATATTTTGCATATCTCGAGTTCTCTCTTTATACATTTTGACAATGTACTACTGCAGGAACAGTTTGACAATAAATAAACTTGACTTGATGATATTACAACAGTACTGCTACAAATTCCTGATTTCTAGATTCCAGAGGAGTTAAAGAGGCTTTTGTTGCAATCATATAAAAACTCAAGTGGAAGATCTAATTATGTTGATTAATTTTGAGGCAAGTTATTGGTGTTTTCCGTAAGTATTGAATTCTTCTGTATAAAAGTATCTGCTCTGAAAAAAAAGAGAAATGTAGTGAAGACTATACAAACCCTGGCCATAATATATCTGATAGCTAGAATTTCCTGCTTCATGCACAGTATTATTCCACCATCCTTCACTAGCAACTATTTGAAATAGGTTACTTTTTTTTTTGTCCTTAAACTGAGGAAAATTAGTGTTGAATAGTAGTGACTTTGCAGATAAGACAACGCCGTAGCAGCAACTGCAAAGATCTTGGATACTCTCTATGCCATAGCTATGCTGTCCCAGAGATGACGATCAAATGCATAGTTTTTAATGGTGAGCACTGGAAGTGTGTTCATGCTTGTTGCCATAGGAATTCCTCTTAGATGGGAAAGTCACTGTTTATTACAGGACCTGGTAGTAGAAGCTGAGTTGCAGTTCAGACTTCAGTGTAAAGCTGTCAAAATGGTTACTTAATCATATTAATATAAATCAGTCAAATTTTCAAATTATTCCTTGCATTGTTTGTGATTAACTTGGTTGTTTATGGAAGATCTGTAAGTTCACACTTTAGATAAGGAAGGAGAAAAAAGCTTATGAAAAATCAGTGGCATTCAAGGACCAATGACCTGACACAGTAAATGACACAGTTTGTCTAAGCTGTAGTATAACACGGAGATTCCTTAGCCCACTTTAAATAAGAAATCTGGGGTCTTGCTGCTATAATCTCTGATTTGTCTTGTTCTCTGGTGTTTCACCTAGGTGATTCAGATACCAGAACAAGACTTGTATTCACACCTCTGGACATAACAGGAATGCATCTTAAAACACTGACACTGCTCAGTCTCAAACTAATTACAAATTTGTTACATTGTGATATATATATAACTGGGTAATTTGAAATATGACAGTGCTTTTATTTTGTAGAATAGGAATATTTTTTAATAATATGAATAATTTCATAAAAACAATTGATAGAATAAAAAAGTTTTGACCTTACTCAACTAATTTCAACCCTATCAAAATGAGGAAAAGTCAAAATCAATTAGTGTTTTGGTTATAAAGTTTCAAATGAAACTTGGATTTTTTTTTTTTCTCCTGGGGCAATTTAAAATGACGTCATCTTGTTTTCATTTAAGTTAATGAAACTTCTGAATTTCTCTGAGATTAGGTTTTGTCATTTCTTTCAGTTATGCTTATCTTGTTAGTACAAGCTTTATCAAGACATGCTTGAGTTCAGACTGTACCATATGAGCAGAAATGGTGTCATATCTGTTGAGAAATCCTCATTTGCATTTTCCTTGGTGTATGGGAAGCATTGCAGTCAAGCAAGTGGAAGTATGTACTACTATATATACTTGTAAACCAGAAGTAAAAAAATTTCATATTCATTTGATTCAATGAACGTCTTCTGTACAAAGCCTGATATCATGTCCCTTCTTCATTTAATCTGGTTTTAATTTTCATTATTCATTGTACATTACTATTTTGATTTTTCTTAAGCACGATTTTTACAATGTATCATCTGAGGGAAATACAGATTTTTCAAATTTCACTGTGAATGATTATTTTTCCATTAAGACCTTCTGCAGTTAACTTTGGATCTGACACATACAGGTATAAATATATACGTCAGTTATTTATACTGAATAATATTTATATTTTATGTTTGTGAAAACAGCATCCAGTTCTTATAGAAATAAATTTAGCCCAAATGGTTTCTCTAAGTGTATTTTGCCACTCCCTTAATATATATGCAACATTTTATTTGTCTGATATATAAAAATCAAAGATATTTTATATGCTTTTTCTGAATTTGTAGTCATATTGATTTTTTGCACTTCCCTATTTGTGAACCAGTTCGTTTTAGTTTGCATCAGTCCAACTTGTTTTGCTTATATAGAAAAATTTTAGAAGCTTTTATAATTATTTAAATATGTATCAATGTAGTTATAACTGTGTGATTCTGAAGTCTGTTTTCTCTGGACCTCACAGGGCTAAATGTGTGCTTTAAAATATTAGCTTTTGAATAAATGCCCAAAACTGAAGGTAAGGCAAAACCAAAGCTCACTTTAAAGTGTGACCTTGTCATTAAGTATTATCTTACCTGCTTGTTAATTTGAAAAAGCATGCTCAGTGCACGAAGAAGTGGAAGTATTCTTGTCTTTAGCTTACTTTAGTATCCAAGAAATTCCCAAGAATCTTGCAAATTAATATCTCTTGAGTGTGTATAACCATTAATGGATTTCCTTACCTACTTTAGGGGGTTGATACAATGCTTTTTGTTATTTTTTTTTTACTTAAGTGAAATCAAAAGATGCAATATGATGTGGAAAGTCGCACTGCAAACTACTAGCATTAGGTATAATGCCAGAAGCATGAAATTTGCATTTGACTGGGAAACAATTGCCTTGGCAGAGGAATCACAGTATTTCTTTTATAAGGAAATTCTGTGTTGAGAAATAATGAAGAGAAAAAACAGACTGCAGTGGCAGATAGCCAGAGAAGAACTTCTCTGTTCTTTGATACAGGTCACTGTTATTTAGGCAAACCTGATAAATGTCTAAGTCATGAAACAGGTCATGCAGCCTCCAGAGCAGTTAAGAATAAGGAGACATTTGGTCCCTGCTTGGGCTCTGACATCTGCAGTACCTCTCTTTGAAATTAAGTACGTAATTATATTCAGACACGTCTAGTAAATCATTGAAAGGTAACACTCGAAAAACAAGAGAACAGACACAGATATTTTTCTAGCAACATTCCAGGCTTTAACCCAAAGCCAAACTTTCCTGTTCCAGTTTGCCATAGAGCATTTCACATGAAGACATGCAGTAGCAGCCCATTGGCATTTAACTTCACTTTCTTAACTAGTACTTTCTCCCTCTGAAAGATTTCCTGTTGCCTTTTTTTTTTCCTAACTTTTCCAAACATCTGTTTGCTTTTACCAAGCCAGAACAGACTGGGTTACTCATTAAGTCACTAAGCAATTGTAAATGCAAACAGTACCGGATAAACAAACAGGAGCCCAAGATACGATCATTCAGTTGATACTGCCTTGTGGCTTTCTGATTCTTGACAAAATTGATGTTTATACAGTGAATCCTTAATTGAGCTTTCTGATTACAAATGCTTGCAACTAAAGTAATAGATTATGACTGGCAGGTAAGTATCATTCTTGTTTTAACCAAGATAAATGAATTAAACATTAAAAGCCTTGTTAGCTACTAATTGCCAACTTCAATTCTTTTGAAGCATGAACTTTTGCTAGGAGCTGGGCATTTTGTTAAAAAGCTTTTTCAGGTAATTATTTTCCTCACTGCCAAAGAAGTGCACAGCTTTGATACATGCAAAGTTCATTTCAGTCCTTGAACTATCAGGTAGCTTGAAGTACATATAGCTTAGGGTCCTTGAGCTTTATGAGTATCTTTCAACTTAAATTGACTTATTAAAACTGAAGTTCTGCGCAAGGGATATATATAGATCCCTCTTCATGTATTGAGCTCTATGAGGGAAGTAGGAGGCTGTGTTTGGAGCTAGAGACTATCTGTTGCCAACTCACTGAGAAATTTTTCACCAGATGACTCCAATATGTTACTATCATAAGTTATTAAAAATCATTATGTTAACTGAACATAAGTAACTCAGTGTTCAAACAAAATATAATTCAAGTGTGCTAGAAAACAGAAACTGAATAGGGTTTTATGAATCTGTGGTTACTAAACTGCTCCTTTAATTTACTCTGCTGTCTGCATGCCTTTGACCACTCTTCCAGTACTAAATACGTTATGGCAAGCTGAATGGAATGAATATACCTTCATGGATTTGCATTTAAAATAACGCCTCTTTTTTCTCAAAAATATTTTTATTTCCCTTAAAGCACAAAGGACCACTATATGTAAGCATAATTTCTAAGCCTTCTTTCCCCATTTATAATAAAGATATTTTTTGTTTGGTTGGTTGTTTTTTTTTAATTACTGCTTAAAAAAAAGCCACTGCAAAGTTACAAATATGTATGTTTTGTTTCCCAACAGACACAAAAATGACAGATATGATTTCCTTCAGATATCTCCAAAATGTATAGCAGAAGAGATGTTGGTAAGAATGGAGGCAGGAGAAGGACTTGAAAAAGCAAACATGAAGTTTAGTAGTGAACCATTGTCCCAGTTAGTTGCAGATCTAATATTTGTGCCTTTGAAACATGGTTTTAGTCTGTTTCCCAATTAGCAATTCAGACAGTTCTCAGACAACGAGAATTTCTTGTGATTTATCTCCAGCATGTAAGAAGTATACAAGCTGCAGGGATATCGTATGCTAAATTGAATTGCATTTAGTAATACATCATCTCTCCATGAACTTGTTATTTGTGCATACAGTATTTTATTCTTACTTTGCACCAGTAGCCTTGAGAATTAAGTGTTTCCTACTATTGCTTTAATAGTGTTTTATTTGATTTGTGGTATTCCCAACACTTTACAAAGTTTCTCTTATTACTGTTCTGTGCACATAAAATTTTCCTTTTGTTTGCTATCTTATTTTATTAAATATACTGGAGTATTCAGTCCTGGAAGTACTTTGTGAAATTACATCTATTATACTGCTGGAATATGACCTGGTTTATTATAAGAAGATCAGAGCATAGCTCAAGTGCTCAGTGCATTATCCTAAATGAAGCTTTGTCTCTGAGGGCTGCCATAGCCTTCAACTTTACCATTATGTTTTAGCCATTGATTTCCCTTTAGAACACAAATGCCATAATAATAGTGCTCGGTAAATGTTTCTTCAGTATTGAATAACTGCTTGTTCTGTCAAGGGGGTGTCAAATTCTGTTCCCAACCTGTCTGTCATGTTTTACTTCCTTTACATCTATCAGCAGAGATGAGCTAAATAAGTTTGGTAACTCCGTTTTGGAGGAAGGACAGATTGCAAATCAAGTCAGAAGGAAGGAAAATAACTTTTCAAAGTTTGCTTGTTTACATATCTTTGATTGAAGTGGTTTCCAGCCCTTTCAGGGGAAGCCTCACTGCTGTTGTAGCCGTTCTTTCTCCTTGAGTAATGCACACTCCTCATGCTCGCACACCCTACTCTGTCCTGACACTTGCAGTTTCCTCTGCACCTCATCCCTTCAAAGCCACAGGCAGCTCCTTTCTCACCTTCCAGAGGACACTTTGTCCCGAAACAACCTGAGGGTGGGGAGGGACAACAAAACAAAAATTAAGTATTGAAGGAGGCTGTGAGCTGGTAACCAGTTGGCTGTCTAGGTGAGACTGGTAGAAGCTCCTAGGAGAGCTGGAAAAGTGCTGAGGTGAAAGTGACTGTGATTTGGCGATAAGAGAGTTGGAGAGGTTAGCCAGAGACTGATTGGGGACACCTGCCAGCAGTGGATTTCACAGTTAATAATTTTACAAATGTTTTATTTTTAAAATTACTTGCATTTATATTTTCTGCCTTTCTTCATATATTACAGAAGGAGACAATTACTAACTGGGGCATTTTACCAGCATAAGATCATAAAATTTCTGCATGATGCATGATATGTATTCCTGTAATTTAATCATTTAAAGTGTTTATTTGGGGTGTAAATGCTGTAAACAATGACGTTTCTGAGCTGATTTATGAGGTACTACACTTTGTAATCAAACCTTCTGTGTGCTTTTTCTAAAATATTAAGTGTTACAAATTTTCTGATAGAAAAATACCATTGGTAATGGGCTTAAATTCACTGAGTGCAGCTACAGATGAGAGTTGGCAGGAAACAGAGGGATGTAGTAGCAGTGGAAGCTATATTGCAAAGATTAGTAACTGAGTTGCTGAATGCCTGAGAAACAGGTACTCTCATTGCAGTGAGTACGATTTTGTGTTTGCATTTTAGGCAATATTTTTATAGTAAAAGCTCTTGTCACAGATCATGAAAAATTGCCTCTAATGACCTTTCCCAGAGGAAACTGTGTGTAACCTTTCTTTGTGAATCAGAGAAGTTATTTTGGTAGGAGATGGATGTCAGGAGAGTATTTGTTTTGCATTTTATTTTGTCTATTTGTGATCTAGCCTGTAGGGGAAGAAAGGCAATATCACCAAGGTGGTTGGCAGGTTGGTTCATCAAGTATCAACATGTAGTGGGAGACAGTATTTATAGTTTGAGGACTAACTCTGAAGGCCAAGGGCTCTGCTTGCCATGAAAGCCCTCAAAACATAGGGCAGAGAACTATATCTCCTGCCTTTCAAAAATAATATCTCTGGACGTATTAAGCATGCTAGGGTTAATGGCAGTGTTGTTTAAAACATTGGGTTTTTTTAAAGAGGCTTTAAAAAAAGGATTTTAAGAAGGGATTTAAAGGGGTTTGCAATAAAGAAGTTGGTATTCATGTGAAGTTTCATACTTCTAAGATTGCTAAATTATTATCTGATAATATTAGAAGTTATTTTAGGTCATGAGCTGTATACATAATAAGCTATAGTGCTGGGAAGCCTAGTTGTTCTTGACTTTTCTTCTACATGGTAATGCAAATATTTCTGAATTAAGTAAATAAATGCATAATACATAAAAACAACAAAAAGAAAATAGAGTATTATTGAGCTGTGGAAAAAACCTGATTTAGATAGGATTTAGATCAAACAGCAGCTAAAAAAGAACCAAAGAGGGATTTTCATTGACTGTGCAACCAAAGTCGTCTAAACCCAGACTTTGCAGAACTTTTACTAATAAAAGGCAGAACGTAAGTGAATACACTTCTGACTGCAGTAGGAGTTACTGACCTGACATAATGAGAGCCCGAGAAAGGAGAACACTGTGCAGTACTTCAGTTTATATTTTAAATATACATAAGTGTGTAGTTCCAGAAGGCTAAAACATTCTCAGAATACTTTGCTAAGGTGAGTATAGCCTCTTTCCCACTTCAGCTTACTTAGCACCTAGAAAGGGAGTTAATAAAAATTACGAGGAAACATACTTCATTGCACAATGACTGTCCCACTGGAGAGAAGTTTTCAGAACTGTAATAGTGACCTTGTTTTTTTATGAGCACTTTGAAAGCAGAATTACAGATATGGTTCTTTATTGCGTCTTGTAAAGCTGCTAAGGACGGACGGATGCTGGGTCCCTTTTAAATTCCTGCATTGTAACCTAGCCAGTCTAAGCTAGCTCTGCTAGAAATTAGTCTAGAGCATAGGCTGTGAACAAGGCAGAGCTCAGTAAACACAGAACATTAACCTTATATGTGTGCGTGTGCTGGCGCTTAATAAAACTGCATCCAGGGCAACAAAACAAATTAAGACACTTAAGAGATTGAGAGGTTTTATTATAGGTATTGGGACTCACTTTTTTGTACTATGTGAAATACAGTTTTTAAATTTTATTTTAAACTTGGGCTAATGGGGCAAATTTTGTGTTCAGACTTTGAGCACTATATTTATACAAGTAATTGTAAGCACATAATTAGTTCAGAATAGTAATAAAATGCTTGATGGAGAGGATTTCGTTAGACATTTCTTTTCTCCAGCCATTGAATGAAATGACTGTTTTGCCCAGGAAGTGCTTCCTGGAAATGTTACTGGCTGATACATATTTCTATTGCAGAACCAGCAGCAGGACACTGTTATTATCCTCTGATAACAGCCTGGTCCCATGGCTTTATCTTATAAATAAACGAATGCATAAGTGTGCATTGGGATGAATACACTTTAGGTAAAGGCCAGGCAAAGTAATAATCACAGATTTCGGTGTGACATTTTGTCAACACTCACACATATTTCTGACTTTTCTAACATTTGTTTTTTTCAACTCATAAATATTTCTGCAAAGCAATCACACTATTTAATGACACTGGCTTCCTTGGAGAGGTTATGTATGCTAATACGATCTGAGACAAAAGGTATTGACGCATGATGGATTTTAATTGTGGGAGAAAATTTAGAAAAACATAGTCTTTTAGAAGAGAGAGAGCATTCTGAAGAGCAACTTAATTGTTTCCATCTGAAGTGTTACTTTCCAGTGTACCCTTACTTTTGAAAAAACAGACAAACAAGAATAAAAACATAACAAAACAAAACAAAAACCCCAACCAAAACCCCTCACACTGGCAATAGGAAAAGTAAGTTTGAATACCCCATAGAAGGGAAGAGATTGTGGGAACATAAGCATTCCTCTGATTATATTCAATGAAACAGAGTTGAGCATTTTATAAGAACCAGGAACAACTTATAACACCTTACACTCCCTAATTCTGTTGCAGCTTTGATCGTTTCTTTTTTTTAAGCAATGACTGGACCTGACAAAAAGAAGTGCAGTTGCTAAGCTCAGACAGATAACTTTTATGTTTTGCAAGATCTTTTTCATTCTAATGAAATCTTTCTTTCCATTTTAGACAAATATCACTTGCTGTGTCATAGCACATGGATTTCAGGACTGCCTGTGAAGAGGTAAGATCAGATATTTTACTTCTCAAACAATAGTAGAATCAAAATCAATGAAGTTTTAATGCTTTTTATATGCAAAATCCTTTTTTACCCTTTTTTCAGAAATGAGAGGAATTATATAATCAGATACAAGTTATTCAGCTGATCGCTTTATGGTGGCAGACAGACTTTGTAGTGGAAGATGAAAGAATTTGCGCAGGTGTATTCATCGCTAGCCCTCACCTCTGTCCGTTCCAATTTACCTCTTTAGACACAATGTAGGTGCAGGTAGCTGTGTTTTGTGTGAGCTTTGCTCTTAGTGAAGTGTTTATATCTGAAAGCCTGTACATGAAAAAAAAATCAATTGAGCCAGAAATCTGCCTAGTGCTATTCAGCAAAATCACGAGGGAAATGTAGGAGTGTGGGGAAAGGGTGGGAGGAGAGAGGAAACAGTGTAGATGAGCGAAATGAAAAATAATTCCATTCTGATTTGATAAGAGAGTTATTTTCACTTAAAATAGGTATAGTTTTATAATGTCAATGTAAAGATCTTCAGTCCCCCTGCACTGAAATGGGGGAAGTGCTTTGCTTTCTGTATTCATACCACCATAAAGTAAGTAAATTATATTTGTTTGTAAATGTTAAAACGGAAATCAGATTTACCCAGTGGTTGTGTTTGAATGAATTGTTTTAATGCGTTTTCACAACTTCAGTGATTGAGACACAATGAGAGCTATTTACATCAAATTACATAGTGATGTCAATGCATCATTGTGATTAAAAAGATATGACAGTTACCTGTACACTGAGAATTGAAAACTATGTTTAGGTACTTATGACTTGAAACAAGAAAGCTGGCTATATCAAACAAAGAATTGGAGGGATGGATACAGCAGAACTAACTGCAGCTAAAACCAGTTTTGACTATAGATTATTTAGTGTCAGTTGACTTCACTCTGTCCCCAGCAGCAGTAACAAGAGCAGTCACAGAAAGATGACCTGGCATGAGTCTCATCTTAGCCTTTACAGTGCAAGTACATTAATAGATCTGTTTCATTCTGTACCTAGCTTTTAATGGGGGTATTGGTATCATATTTAGCTCTTTGAAAATCATCTGCTTTGTTGGAGCTTTCATGATAAACAACGGAAGGAGAGGATGACTCCCTTCATCTTAAAATAGCCTCATAATCTGGAGACCCTAAAGAAGCTCCTTTAGCTTTTAGATTAATAAATTTAAATGAGGTGGATCCAATTCCAGTTTATCTGCTTTGTGTAAAATGAATCATGGTGTCACTTCTGAGAAATTCTGAAAACTGTGATCTACATCTTTCCTCCCAAGCCAATCAAATTTAATAAAATATAGACTTTCAGCCTACTTTCACCAAATGCCTATGTCTAAATAAATCATCGGTAGCTTTATGCTTACACACAGTGTAATTTTTTACTAAAACCTCAGCAGTACGGTTGTGAGGCATCGTCTACTTTGTTTTTTGTTTGAGGCAAAATACATTGAGCTGGATCTGAAAGCCCAAGAGAGGGGGGGCTGCTGCAGCTCCGTACCCCCAGGTCCAACCATTAGAGAGGGTGAAGAAGTATCATTTGATGGAACTGAGAAGGGTGTTCTTTGGACTCTTCCTATCTGCCATAGTTTGTCTATACTCCTGTGTGTGTGGACAGACAGGATTTTATCACATAACCAAACAGCTGTGGCTTTTATCTACTACTTGGCTTCCAGAAGAGTTCATTATTTTCTCTCCACTCATCTGGACACTGCCATTTGAATTGCACCATCCAAGTATTAAGTAATTGCTTAATGTGATTGTTTACTTGAGTTCAGTATGAGGTGTAATCATCTATTCTGTCAGGTATTTCAATTCCAAATATATATACTTATTGCTTTTGACACAGTTTCTTTAATACCATAAATTTTTTCAAACTTTTTAGCAAAACCTCCTTTAGTATTCAAACTTCTTATGAAAGTGACGATAGTGACTAAAGAAGATAACATTGTGGCACTAGCTCCTTAATTAAGTTGTGGTTCTATTCCATTGGCAGATCTTCAGCACCAGTTTAGTCACTCCAAGCCACAGAAGTTTTAGAATGATTTAATTTATTTCAACTATTGACATGAAACACAAAGTAGCTGTAAACTTTGCTCCACGTGCTTTTGTTTAATTATCTAGTCAGTATATTTACAATTTTCGGCCTCCATCTCCTATTGTATCAAATTCTCAATCATACTGCGTATCTGAGAAAAATAATCTCTGGTCTTCTATGCCAAAATAGTTACTAGGCAAATTTTTATAATGGCAATAAAAGCTGTTATGAAGCATCTTGGCTATTTGATCTTCCTCTTCTTTCCCTCTTTGTTTCTTTTATTCTGAATATCTTACTGCCCTTCTTTCCCATTCTTCCAGTGCTATAACCACCACCACTGTAGAATGACTGAGATCTCCCCAGATTGCAAGTGTGAGTCAGACTCTTGGTATTTCCATTTCCGTCCTTGCTAATGGCAGTAAATGGTTTTAACTGAGTTTCAATTAGCATAAACCCAAAATTTTCCACATAGATGCACTGAGTCTAAAGCATATTTTTGATGGTGTCGATAACATATTAAGGTTTGTTTGGTTTTTTATCCTTCTCTTTTCCTTCTAAATAACTGCTACTCTGGTGCACCGGATGTCTCCAAGGGAACCTTATTTCTTTTATAGTACTGATACTTTCATGCATCCCTTATTTTTTTAATAGTGGGATTTGGTTAGAGATTTGGTTTGGTACTGCAGATCTAAAGAGTACATTCAGTGGGGCCCAGTGAGTAATTCAGTTCCCCCAAAACCTGCTGATGACCTGAATTGTTCTCTATGCTTTATTGCCTATAATGAGCAGTTCTCCTTTGGTTAAAATGAGAGCTTAGACACTTAGATGGAGACAGATACATGATCGTGTCAATCCCAAAATTATTCCTATGATCCTAATTATTACTTTCTCCCCTAACCATCTTATCTGTAGCCTGTGCTTCCTTTCAAGGCATCTTAGAGTGGTTTTATTCTGCAAGAAAATATCTTCTGTGCTTGACAATTCAAATGACACTACAAAAAGATAAGGTCTCACACATACATACGTGATGATGGGAAAGTGATAATTATTTTTTTCTTGTGGCTTCTGCATGTGCTAGTTGTGGGAACCTTTCCGTTGCTTCTTATTTAATTATTCTGGATTCCGTGCTCTTTTCCCTCACTGATAAGCAAATGTATCTTTTGTACTGGTTCTTGCACTTATTCAACAATTTCCAAGCCATAAGACTTTCCAGTTCCTCTTTTAGCCTTTATCCTGAGCTTTCTGAACTTTACAAGAGCATAAATCATAGAGTCACTGGGTTTTTTAAAGACTCTCCTGTACTCACTTGACCTTATTCTGTATTCTGAAAACTATCTCTTGGAAATTAACCTTGCTCTCTGACATAATACTCTCCTCTGAATTAAAAGTAACCTTCTGATGAAATTGAAGACTTGGGATGATTAGAAGATTTTCTCTTTAGATAATTTTTTTTAAGTTGATATTTTCCAGGTACTTTACGAACAAGCTGCATGAGCAGCTTTCTAACTTTTCTTATTTTCGATATAACATCCTTAACTTCTCTTAACTTCAAATTTATTTTAATTATTAAATATCCCATTAATTTTCATGCTTATAATCTATTCATCTGTTTTTACAGTGCCGTCCATTGTTTCTTTGAGGGATTAGTTTGAATTTGTAAACTGTCCTCTGCTGTATGAATCCTATGAGTAGTCTTGTAGACTGCAGAAACTTTATAATATGTTACATCCTATTGTTCACAGGTCTAGCGGCTTCTATTTCAACATCCACCTTGTTGGGGTTTTTCTGCCTGCCACAGAATGTGCTTTAATTATTAAGCAGTATTTTTACTTCCTCGTGACTTTCTTTCATGAATCTTGTTATATACTATTTTGGACTATTTCTAGTCACCTTTGTGCCCTTTTCTGATTTACACATTTCAGCCTGGAGTTGATGATTTCCTTTGTTTATAAATGCTATCTATTGACAATACTTGGATTTCTGATACCTTGAGCTTGTGGAGGTTTTTTTTCTTTAATCCAGCTTCAGCTGACAATTTAATCCCAGAATCACAAGGTGGAAAATGATTGGCAACTAACAGTGCCTGTGAGAATGTCACATAATACATGAATTAAATTTGAAGAAACATGCAACTTTTTATAATAGCCTTCAATTCTATGTTATCTTTTGTCAACTGTAACGATACAGTCCCAGTAAGCTCATTGGCTCATTCAGATATCAAAGCATATAGCTTACAGTGTCAGAAGATGAAAGGTTATGCTCTAAAAAAGTACCTTAGTTCATTAAGAATCTCATATATATATATTTTTTCTTCTTTATATACTTACATATATATATATATTTTCCAAATGTCTAATTTACTTACTGAATTAATCAGACTGTATGAAACAAGGAAATTCTCTGTAAGACTTTATTCTTTCAAGAAAATCATTTGTGAAGAATGCCATGACCAAATACTCAGCCCTGGCAAATCAAATAAAAAGAAGATTAAGTCCAATTCAATGTTTTCCTGCATTTTTTTCAGGTCAGAGTATAACGTTTGTATGCAAGATTGGAAAATGTTGGTACCTGGTAGAACAGGCTCGGAATGACAAGTTGAACACAACCTTGTCTGTCTGGGCTGTATTCCAATTTTTGACAATATAAGATCTTTTCAATTATGCTAGCAACACCTCCACAGAATGAGTAGCTGGACCATTTAAGAAACATCCTTTATGTGGTTCTGACACATATTCCTGCCTCTTGTATTCATTGCCATTACAGCCTTTTACCTCTGATTCAGTTTCCTTTTTTATTATTATACTTGCGATTATAAAGCAGTGACAGGCACATCTCCAAATTCTCAGAGGTCAGCTTCAGTTCAGATAAGCATACAAAAGTGTGGATATTCATCTCAAAGGAACTACCTAAATATTTAAGGCAGTTTCTAGAACCCGTTCTCCTTACTGGTATTGGATTGTTGATAGTAAAATTAAATTTCAGGTCTTAAAACTAAATTTCAGAGGTTTAATTTATTTTAGGACATAAAAGCAAAGGCAGAAAGTAAAAATCCGGGCCACTTTGCATAGAAAATGTGTTGAGATTTTTTTTTTCTCTTTCATTCTTCCACTGATTCATGGAATAAACTATTCTGGGATTTCTGTTGAAGTCTTCCTACTGTGAAACTAGAAGCAGCAAAGCTATCCAAATTGTTTTATTACCATAAGGCAAAAGTAATATATAAGCCAGCATAAACAAAAAGATATAGTCATCTCTTGAAAAATAATGAAGGGCATTTAAAATTGCCTGAAATACTGAATAAGTATCCTTCAGAACAAAACATAGAAGTTTTAGATTTTTTGTTTTACCATAAATGACAAAGAAAGCAAAAAATAGGGAAAATTTAAGAAAAAAAAATCTTCCACAGAAAACTTGCCAGTAGCTTTATTTAGGCCAGAGAAATGAAAGTATTTGTGTTGGAACTCCTGCAGGATAGTGACTCTGAAATCAATAGATAGCTTTAAAGATGTTTCTCATACAGTGTTAATTTTGATGTAAGTTTTGTGGAGACTCTGCTGCTTATGTAAATGTATAAACTGTAGCTTGCACATGTATTTCCTCTGAAATTATTTTTTATATATTTGTGAAGGCTATGTATATTTCACCAAGCTGGTTATGGTATGTGAGCATTTCTAAATTCATTTTAGGAAAGATATTAGGGCCAGGTCCTATACACAGCCAATATGGACAATGTGCTGTATAAGTCAGGGTATAATGGAAGAAGATTTTTAAATGGCCTTTTTTCACTGCCTGGTTGCTAATAATGTTCTGAGTGGGACTATATTCTTTTTAAAAGCAGTCTGCCTTGAGGGCTCTGCCAACCTATACTGTTCTCTGATAGTGATCAAAATTAAGTTCAACACAGACTGGCGTGGCAAAGCAAAGAGGGATCAGTTTACAGCCCCTTTTATCATTAGATTAGTTCAGGAAAAGCAAGCAGCTTCTAAACTCCTGCCAAGGACATCAGCTCTTGCCGCATCAGTGTTCTTGCCTCACTTAGCTTAAAAGACTGTGGAATGACATGACAGAGGCTGTACTATGCGCGTGCAACATTCACTGTGTCTGTCACTTAGGTACTGCGATCTTCCTTCATCACTGCTCTTGCTTAAAGTCACTGGCTCCTCTCCCATATGGAAACTCATTATTTCACCCCAGTATATTGCTTTCCTATCCATATCCAAAGCTGTGTCCAGCTTTGGAGTTCCCAACAGAAAAAGGACATTGAAGTGCTAGAGCAGGTCCAGAGGAGGGCCACAAAGATGATCAAAGGGATGGAACACCTCTCCTACAAAGACAGGCTGAGAGAGTGGGGGTTGTTCAGGCTGGAAAAGAAAAGGCTCCAAGGGGACCTTTTAGCAACCTTCCAGTACCTGATAGGTGTCTACAAGAGATCTGGGGAAAAGCTGTTCACTAGCTTAGGGTAGCAATAGGACAAGGGGTAATGGTTTTAAACTAGAAAAGGGTAGATTTAGGTTGAATATTAGGAATAAGTTCTTCAATATGAGGGTGATAGATCACTGGAGGAGGTTGTCCAGAGAGGTGGTGGAGACCCCATCCCTGAAGATATTCAAGGTCAGGCTTGATGGGGCTCTGCGCAACCTGATCTAGTAAGAATGTCCCTGCTAACTGCAGGGAGTTGGGCTAGAGGGTCTTTAAAGTTCCCTTCCAACCCAATACATTCTATGATTCTGTGATTCTGTGTTTAGTTAGCCTACCTCATCCGCTTCATAAACATGTTTAACTTCACACAGCTTTATTGCCCTCTTTGCAACAGGTGTCAAACTCTGTAAATAGGAGGAATAAACTAGGATGGTATGAATGTAGGCAGGGTAATGTTCTTGACAAATTTGGCTGAAACATACAGTCAAGGTGTATTGGCTTAACAAACTGTCATCAGCTGAACTATGCTTCTCTATCCATGTCTGCTGTAAGGCAATGCAGTTTATCATAAGCTTGAGCACAAGAGGATGCCCTGCGTGACCTCATGCTGACAGCTACAGTAGCTCAGCTGATGTGCCGTGTGCCATTTTACTGCTGTAAGTAAGGGTTAGGGCAGAGCCCTCTGTCAGTGAAATGGAGAAGGCTTGAAGGGAAAATTTTAACACACTCTCTCGTGGAATCTCTTAGAAATTAGTAACGGGAACAAAAGCTAACATCAGCCACAGCCCTGCACCCCCAAGCCCCACCCACACATACACACACATGCACACGATCTAAGCTCTTCAAATGAAAGAGCTAGTAGGGGTGTAGGCTAGATGAATGATCTCCTTCCAACCAGAATAATTTTACTGGGGCCACACGGATAAAAAATGTTGATGTGCACAGTAATTTACATGAAAGCATATATACAGGGCATCTTCCCTAAGTTCCAGCTCTGGATAATGGTGTAGGAGCTCACATCTTTCTTTAATTCAGTTTATTGGATGCTTTGAAGGAGGCTGGGGAGAGAAGAAAAAAGAAATTTCAGCACACAAAAATGAAACAATTAAATAATTAAATGTCTTTGTTCTCAAGGACTTCTCTTGAGCTTATCTCATGAAACTGAACTACATTCTTCTTCTTTACACAGTTGTTAATGCTGCTTTCAGTTAAGACAGGGAAGGAGTTAGTATAAATGAAGATTTAATTTTGAACTGTATCATAAACCAGCTTTCATAAAGCCCAACAACAGTGAAGTGGTTCATTACATTTTAGAGTGTCTGATGTAAATCAGATCCTTGAGTGTGTGCAATCAGTCTTGCCAAGGGCCAAAATGTGTTGCTGTTCCCAAGCTTTGTTTCCTTGTTTAGACTGAATAAGCTCAGCCCATGCACATTTAGAAACCGTCTTGAATTTTAATTTTATTCTGATTGCTAATTGTGTCAGATATGGTTATGTTCCTCTAATTTCCACAAAGAAGCTCCTCAGCTTTTGCAGAAAGACTCTTTGGAGATTTTATAGGATTATTGACCAAATCATAAATGGGCAGTCAAGTAAGGCAGTGTTACTATCATCAGTGTATCAGAGGCAGAATTTATTCCATTGCCAGTTATCCAGAGAGAAGGAAAGGCATGTCTGCAAACCTTTCTGCAAGAAAAAGGCATTTTATAAATGGTAGATGCTTGTAGGCTAGCCCCTTTTATTTGACCATAGTTATTTAAAGTCTACTTTGTTCAGCTGCCATTGTCACTTAGTGCTTACTTCACAACTCCATGGAAAGACAACTCATCTTAGCCTGTAAAGCAGAAGCTATAAGGAGAGGATCAGGGGAATTTAAGTATTTTCCAATTCTCCTTATTTTAATTTCGTAATTCTACTGTGTGACCTAGTCTAGGTGATCCTGCTCTGGCAGTGGGATTGGACTAGATGATCTTTTGAGGTCCCTTCCAAATCCTAACATTCTGTGATTCTGTGATAATATTTCATGTATGATATGTTACTGAAAATCAAACTCCTTTCGTGATCCATTTATTTGATTTGTCTGTCCATGTCAATCAGTTTCTATCTCATCCTGTTTAAAAAGAAAAGACACCTAAATATTGAAACAAGGTTGTCCACTGACCTCAGTATGTGCTCAGTGTATGGAACGCTTTGTTTTTTGTTCTTCTTAATTCATGTAAAAGAATAAAAATTATGTCAGAGCCATTTTCAAAGTTATGACTGAGTTATTCAGATTTGCTACTGGTGTCCAAAGGAAAATAATTTCCTAAGTTTGAGTGGTGAGCATGGAACAGAAGTGACAGAACAGTTTGTCAGTGAAGAACATTATATATAGCTATTTAAAGGTTGTCCTCGACCTTTCCACCTCTTTTAAAGCCTCTTGAGAGCAATTTAAACTTTTCTTCTGCCAGTTGCCTACTGTCAGTTCCATATTTGTGTTTGTTCTCTCCATGCTATGGATGTAAGGTATCAGAGCACATTATGGGGATATCTTCCAAATTATCTTTTAAACTCTTGTCTGAGAAAGAGCCCTCAGATTCAGCCAGGTCAACCTTGGCAGTTAAAGTTCACAGCAAGACTTTAGTTTCCTTGATCTCCTCTCAAGCCAACTTTTTGCAGTGGATTGAAATCTGACCTGGATGGAGACAGTCGAAGTTTTATTATTGACACTGATGAGTTCGAGATTTTAAATACTTCTTATAGATTACTTTTCTTCTGAAATACATACATGCATACATATACATCTGTATTTGTGCAGATAAGTATCTAATACTAGTAAATTACATGTCGTAAGGCTAAATTTTTAGATTGTTTGTAAGCAGATTTTTCATACCAAAAATGCTCTACCAACAACTTTTGTCCATTTATTAATTGTTATAAAGAGTACTATTTTCAACACAGTCTTCAGGGAAAAAAATTTAAATAATGCAGATCCTTACACATGCAGACTTTTTCACTACTCAAACCTCTTACATGTAATACCCAAAACAGTAGCACAAGTAGGTACTGCCACAAAGACACTGTTTAATTGTTGGAAAGTCACTTATTGTATATTGAAGAATCCTACAGATTCCTGATCTCTAACCATAAAAGTAAAATACAGAAGTGGAGCAAGAAATAAGTTACTATAGGGAGTTTCATTATTTGATTATTCTTTTAATTCATTATTTCATTATTCTCTTATTCTTAACTTCAGCATACTCATTTGAAAAGTGGTATGAAAGCATAGGTCAGTGTTGTGCACACAGATCAGGAAAAGCCCACAACAGGTCGATGTAGGCTGTCAGTACTCATTTCAGGATAGTTTCGAAGCGTTATTGTGTATTTCTGAGTTTAGAATAGTGTAATATGTGGAACATCAGCTTTTATTTCATGTCCAAATGAATTTTCATGATTTAATACAGAGATGGAAAGTATGAACACAGCTGCTATGAAGAAATTTGAAAGGGATTTCAGAAATTCATCACAGGCAGTATAAAGCCTTAACACTATATCTGCCTTTGCTAGTTGCTACCATAACCGTTGTTCTCTTGTACTCTGGGCACAGTAAATAAATACACTGATCACTGGTAATAGTTTTGCGTATTTGTTGAAGTACTTATGGTAACTGTATCCATCAACTGTTCTGTTTCAAAATACCACTTCTAGCAATGCAAAGTGCTAACTGAGAAAACTTTTTTTTCTTTATTTCTTCCTTTGAAGACAAAGACAGGGATTTGTTTGCTGCAGGATGGTAACCAGGAGCCTTTCAAAGTGCGACTGCACTTAGCCAAAGATATTTTGATGATCCAGGAGCAGGATGTGATCTGTGTGTCTGGTGAGCCTTTCTATTCTGGTGTAAGTAGTTCTTATTTTTTCTTTAAGATGTACTTTATACATAGCAAAAATACTCTGTGTGTGTTGTGTGTGCATGCGTGCACGTGCACACGCATATGTATGCATTTACTCCCACAGTTTGGTATTTCATTTTATACTGTTAACACTAAGTGTATTCTAATATATCATCATTTGGGAGTAAATCTTAGCAATCCTCATATTAGAAGCAGTAAGAAGGTAATGAATAAGTTATGCTTGACTACAGTATTGTTTCTCTACACTCACCTGGAATACTGGAGCCACTAAATGCAATAGGAATGACACATGCAGTGATTTTTGCAGTCAATGTGCTTACGTGTCTGAGTATATTCTGTGGAACTGATAAGACAGTTGAAGGGTAACTCTCATGGCAGAGCTGTGCAGGTAGAGGAATCATTTGCTGTCCTCTGTTGCTTTGGTTGCTTCATACAGTAGCACATCACCAGACTTCATGCATGTTGCATGTCCATGCTGTGAGGGTCTCTAGTTTTACCAGCACATCATGTTAATTAAGATGGACTTCATCTGGAACAGTGTGATAATGTGATTTATGTATCACTGTTTTTACATGGTGTGTCAGATTTCTTATTTAAGCATCATGTTGAATTTTGTGGGTAAGAAATTGTGCTTTGTAGACTATTATTTGGAAGATCTATAAAATGCTGTATAGAATAATATTGCAGATTTTTGAGCTATTGTAATACTAAGTTTTTATGTAATTCTTGATAGCTAAAAAACCTAATAGAAACCATTTACTATTCATTTCTATAGACATTTTTATAGATATTGTAATTATATTTTGCAGACGTATATATAGGATTTATGTAAATTATAATTTGAGCTAAATAAAATTACCATAGAATTTCATGTCAAATCTTGTGAGGTATAGTGGTATAATAACTGTTTATGCAAATATTATGCGACTGCTATTATGTCTGTCTGGTTTATTAATTAATTGCTGCTGTTGCCACTTTCCTGTATCTGTAAATACAAGTATAATAAAAAGATGCAAAGCAAAAACCAGAAATAGATTGGTAGAATGTTAGCATTGCTAACAGTGTGGAAGATGAATGGAAAATGTATAGGAGAATCCATCTCACTGTGATGAACATCTCAAGTTGAATGATTTTGTTTTTTGCTGAAACAAGAGGAGCATACTGCCTACACTGTCTCCATACATGCTGCATTTATTTGCAAGATAAATCTGACATTGGCTTTTGACAGTTTCATGCTGTACAGATACAATTTACTAATACAGATCTTTATATGAAATATAGATACTCCTTTTGCCAATCATACAGGACATCTATCAACCCAGATAAAAAGCAATGAAGAGTTAAAGCTCAGGCTATAGTTGCTCAATTAGCAACACGCACTGTGGCACCGTTACTCCACCTATCCCATTCTGGTATTATTAATTAAAGGATTTTATCACTCAAAAATATGACTTTCATTATTGTGCAGTAATATCTATTACTTCTGCTGAGCTTGTTATTTAAATGTCTTCATGAAATGCATATTTAATTTTTCTCAATTTCACATCAAGCTTTTCTTTTACAGTTTTCCCCTCTTTATTTTTGCAATGGCACTATAGAAAATAGCAGGTTATTTGGCTCACCAATTACAATCCCCCTATCTTATTTGCATATTGAATGCCTAACTCATTAACTGATTGATATTAGTGTGGTGATGAGGGGTTTCTTTTCTCTTGGAAGTGTCATTATTAGGCTAGTGGCTTTTGAGCACTTTACCCTGATTTCCTCTGGGATAAAGACTAGTACTTGAATCTGTAGGTTTTTTCCAACTAAGGATGATTGGCATTTCACAGACAGTTAACTGTCCTTTTGTCACAGGTCATTTAAATCATCTGGAATCATGTGCTTTGATTGTATAGCATGATCAGACAAGTCCCACAGGCTTTCTTTTTTCGCATTTTTTCCTCATTTTTATTCATGATTTATAAGGTTTCTTTTTTGTTTGTCTGTTTTTCTTATCTTTTACTTTGCTTGGCTGGCTTTGTTTTGTTCTTTCTGTCATTCTAGATGACTGACCACGTCTGTTTTTCTTTTATGTGCATTCTATAGAGCAAGAGCAAGTGTTTTCATTAGCAACTGACATTGAATGCCTCATAGAATAAACTCTAAAGAATAAAAATGAAATTTGTAACTGAGGAACATTATTAAATTCTGCAGACAAGTAGCTACAGTAAAAACTGGTTTAAATCTGTTTTAATAAATAATCTTCAGATAATTTGATTATAAGGTTTTACTTAATCACTTCTGCACTGTTGAGGAACGAAAGGCTATTACTATGTTTCTAGTTCAGAACAGTATCTCTTCTGTTTGTTGGGCCTGAATTAATTTGCATGCTCCTCTGTGTAGGACAGACTTTAAACAGGAACTTAACGTTCCAGCAGTATCCTGATCTGCATCCTGTGGAATAATCTAACTGAAATCAGTGACTCCTTCAGAAAGAGGTGCTGCTTAATGTGAGTGCATGGGATAAGGACCTAGTTCTTAATTTAGAACACTTCCTTTCTGGTGGTAAACAGTTTCCCAAAACTAAAGACATACAAAGGAACCTTGTTCCTCTTTCATTGTATACAGCTTAGGGTAAGAAATTTAAATACATAAAAGATTATAAGCAACATAAAAAGTGTTAAGCACTAAAAGTGAAAAAGCATCTGTTTCTTTAGCAGGCAGAACAAAATGAAACTATCAGTGGTGATCCTGCAGCAATTGTACCTGTAGAGATTCCATAAAGTGTCAAAGATCGTCCAAATTGTCATGGATTAGATCTAAATTTGAGCATCACTTGCATCAATAAGTATTACAGTGATTTATTTATGTGTACAACAAGAAAGACTTGCTTTCTAACAGACAGAAACATACTGGGTTATGCATTATGCTGCAAGTGGATAGCTGATGTAGATTTAAACTCCGGTGCAAATGACCAAAAGAGAACTGAAAACATTTTGTGAAGCTCAAAGCTTAGCAGGCAGTGTCTTTACTAATCCAAATTAAGTCTTTCTCTGTAGAGAGGCTTTATAGCATGGGAAGTGTATGCCTGAGTTGGAGTGGCTTTTGTTCTGAAGATATCTGAAAGGATTCTAGGACAAGAGTTAAGAGGGCTCAAAGAAAGAGCTTTACTGATGTCCTTCTATGACAAGGTGACCTGCTTAGTGGATGAGGGAAAGGCTGTGGGTGTTGTCTACCTGGACTTTAGTAAGGCCTTTGACACTGCTTCTGTCAGCACCCTTTTGGAGAAGCTGGCTGGGCCTGGCTTGGACAGGCATACTCTTCACTGAGAAAGCACTTTTTTCACTGGTGGTGAATGGAGTTCAATTCAGCTGGTGGCCAGTCAAAAGTGATGTTCCCCAGGGCTCAGTACTGGGGCCACTTCTGTTTAATCAGTGACGTGGATGATGGAACTGAATGCACTAGCAGTAAGTCTACAGATGACACTAAATTGGGTGGGAGTGTTTTTCTGCCTGAGGGTAGACAAGCTCTTCAGAGGGATCTGGGCAGGCTGGATCAATGGGCCAATGCTAATTGCATGTCCTTCAACAAGGCCAAATGCTGGGTCTTGAACTTGGGTAACAACAACCCCATACAACATGAGAGGCTTGGGAAGGAGTGGCTGGAGAGCGGCCTGGAGGAGAAGGACCTGAGAGTGTTGATTGACAGTTGACTGAATATGAACCAGCAGTGTGCTCTGGTGGCCAAGAAGCCAATGACATCCTGGCCTGCATCAGGAATAATGTGGTAAGTAGGAGGAGGAGAGTGATCCTTCCCTTGTACTCGGCACTGATGAGGCCACATGTCGAATATGGTGTTCAGTTTTGGGCCCCTCACTACCAAAAGGACATTGAGGTGCTGGAATGTGTCCAGAGAAGGGCAAAAAAGCTGGTGAAGGGTTTAGAGCACAAGGCTTATGAGGAGCAGCTGAGGAAGCTGGGGTTGTTTAGTCTGGAGAAGAGAAGGCTGAGGGGAGACCTTATTGCCCTCTACAATGACCTGAAATGAGGTTGTAGCGAGGTGGAGGTGGGTCTCTTCTCCCTGGTTTCTAGTGATAGGATATGGGGAAATGGCCTCAAGTTGCACCAGGGAATGTTTTGGTTGGATATTAGGAGGAATTTCTTTACTGAAAGTCTTGTCAAGCACTGGAACAGACTGCCCAGGGAGGTGGTTGTGTCACCATCCCTGGAGGTGTTTAAAAGATGAGTAGATGTCATGCTTAGGGACATGGTCTAGTGATGGACTTAGTGGAGCTGAATTGATGATTGGACTTGATGATCTTAAAGGTCTTTTCCTACCAGAACCATTTGGTGATTCTGTGGTTCTACGATATTCACGAGTCTTTTGGAAAACGAAGATGAGTGACTGTTAGGTCAGGTGCACTGTTTTCTCCTCTGAAGTAGTGGACCCTCACAAAATATGTTTTTGTAATCATGGTATTGCCAAAAGACAGATTTCTTATAACAGTCATAAATCTCCATGACAGTTTATTTTGGTACAGAACAGTTAGGATTTTTACTCTTTTCATCTGAAAAAGAAATGCCTTGAAAAAAGCTGAATTAAACTATGTAGGAGATCTTATTTTGTATTTCCTATTAAATGTATTTCTTGAATTACAGTAAATTATACTCACAAAAGCTATATGATGTTCCAGATGACAATGTACAAGAAGGTAGCTTCCACTCTTTTTAGACATATATGGCAATAGCTTGAACTAACAAGGAACGACCTAATATTGACCAGGCTTAAAGTTATGATGGGAGGGAGAATATCTCAAGATATGGTTTGTCTGATTTGAAATATACCTCTTCATGAGATAAATTTCTAGGAAAACTTTACAATTCCAGAATCAAAACTTTTAATTTAGAGTTAATCCTCACAATTTCTATCACCTTTCCTGAACATCTGAAATTCAAGTAAAAGGATTATTCTGTTTTATCAAGAAAAGTAGTTTATCCATCTATGGAGCCTTTTTTTATTTAATAGATTTTATTTGTTTGCTAATCATCTCAGAATTTTTTCTAACAGAGTGTATGTCCATGTGACAACAATAAACCAAGGATATGACAATATACCGTCTGACAGGATGGTTTATTTGAGTCAGTTACTGTTTTTCTAAGAGACTGAAAATAAACTCTGAGCAGCTGGCAATTTGCTAAGTTCAGCTACCAGGACATTTTGTATTTTGACAAGATTTTCTTAAAGATTCTGTTAAAAGAGTCATAGATTTTCCAAAATACTGCTAACTCACCTGATGATAACATACAGGTGATTCTCATTCCTTCAAAGTAATGTAATTCTATC
Organism: Mesitornis unicolor; assembly: GCF_000695765.1. Lineage (NCBI taxonomy): Eukaryota > Metazoa > Chordata > Aves > Mesitornithiformes > Mesitornithidae > Mesitornis > Mesitornis unicolor. Next base: position 51,089 of record NW_010172720.1, on the reverse strand, counting down.
CTGCTCTGTAGTAATGCATTATCTAATTAAACAATAATTTCTTTTAGCATTTTTTTAATTACAGATCTTTTGGGGAGGTTGATGTGAAGATCACTCATAATTTCAATACTAATAAAAAGTGAATGCATAATTTTTGTGAATTTATAGAGTAACGACTCTTGAGGTAGTATGTCATTTGTCCAAGGATTTAACTCGGGTTGATACAAAGGTGTCTGAATGTGGGCTGTAATTAGTTCTCTGATAGAGACAAAACCTTCATCAATAAATACCTTTTCCAAGGTCAGAAAGTAACACTGACTTAAATTGTTGAACTGTACCAGACTTGATTCCTGGCATTATTAATCATACGATAATTCTTTTTGTCTTATAAAGATAAGAACATATTAGCTCTCACTGTTAAAGTTGCCCTTTTGCTATTGTGAAATCAACTATGTTGAAAGATGTATAGGTCTATACAAAGACAATATATTACAAAAAAATAAGTTGCATTAGTTTTTCAACTTAAAACCTTTGCACAACAGCATGTTTTTCTTCATTTTTAAAAATTTAAATGTAAAGGTATTTTTAATTATTAAGTGTAAAAGTAGAACACTTAACTGTGACTTGCCTGAGCAGTCAGATGAAGTTATTGCATTTCCCTTGCTTGCACATTTTAGCATTTTGGAAACTTCTTGAGAGTGAAATTTAAATTTGTTACATTGGATCATTCTCTTTTGAGAGTTTAAAATTTTCTTTTTATTAATTTTGATGTAGGTAAAACAAGTTCAGTTATCATTAGCAATGTTAGTGAGTAGAAAAATAAATGAAGAAAAAAAGGTGAAAAGCTTAAATAGTAAACATATGGGTTTGATTTATTTTCCATATTGTCTTTATTTCTGTATTTATTTATTATTTTGATTCTGATATGTGATTGAATAGTATGAACAGTGCCAAAGTAAAACTCCTTGTCCTGGAGAGAACTGCAAATATGTCAACAGGTAGGTCACTTTCAAGCACTTTCCATTCTTGTTACCCTCACAAAGCTACCAGTAAGAATGGTGGGGTTTTATTTATCATGTTGGTATCTGTCAGCTATTCAGTGGAGTGAATCCATTTTTTCACAGAACTCGTCAAATATCTATCAGATGGTGGTATTTTTTTTTTCTTCCCTGAAAATCTGGACAGCTTTAAGTGACAACCTACAACTGACAGATGTAAATATGCTTATTTAGGGACAACGTAAGCCAGTTTATTTTTCTGCAGCTACTTAAAAATAAAAACCATATCAATCTATTGAGATTCAAACACAGGACTGCCATTTGTAAAGCAAAATTTGAAAGAGCAGAATAGCTTTTTCTTTCAAGAAAAAGTTTTTTCCCCTACAAAAAAAGAGAAATGTTGCAAACCAGAAAACACTTGGAGAACTCAAAGCATTGATTGATGACAGAGTATGAGGTGAGGCAGTAGCTGGAAACTACAGCTATCATGAAGTTACAAAGAATGTTTGTTACCAAGCCTAGTGAGAATTCAGATCCATACAGCCTTTGAGTTTGTGGTTTTTTCTCTTTTATTTCTCTATTTAAAAATTCAGTACTTCTGAAATAAATCAGTTGTAGGAGTATAATTTTTAAAATTAGGTATTTAGGTGAATGTTTCTGCTTTTAGGGATATGCTGTAGGGCTGGGAACATTTTGAAGTTGAGTACAAGAGAAGGGTCAAGCGCTTCTGCTTATTTCAGTCCATGTTAACAGTCTGCACAACACAGCTGCATCTACCATCCTCAGTCTCCGGCATGGCTGCAGAGGAAGGGGCATTTCCAATTGACCAGGCATTTCTGCCTGCATCCCTTATTGCTGACCTCCTTCAGTTGCATGAGGAACTGAAATAACGAGACAAGCTTCAAATGTCACACAACACAAGTTGTTAGCAGATGAGCAGGTCTGGTGGCAAACCTTGTTAACACTATTAATTCAAATTGGAACTGCTACTGATCTGTGTCCTGTGTCCTTTACACTCAGAATGAATGTAAAGTTTGACTGCCTATGTCAATTAATCCAAAGAAATGCCAGTAAGAAAGAGCAAATCATTACCAAAAAGAGGATTTAAAATCTCCCTTTGTGAAAATGTGTGAAATAATTCAACAACAAAAAATCTTACATTTTCTTATTTCAAAATGTAGTGTTATTACTAATACCTGATAAAAAACATGGTCTTGAAGATATTATGGCATCAAATGCTAACAGGTTATCTAGGAAGTTGCTGCCAAAGTAATGATTATTTCTTTGTATTTCATTATTAAATTTTAAAAATTCTATTCTATTCTATTCTATTCTATTCTATTCTATTCTATTCTATTCTATTCCTCTACATTTTTCCATTGCACTGTGCTATTGTAGATTCCTCTCCATGTCTATTCCTCTTTTCCCACCTACTCTTTGTTCTGCACCCATTCAGCTTTTAATTCAGAAATTATAATACCTCTTTAATGAAAGCCTAACAAACGTTGCTTCTGTTTCACTACATGCTCTGAGGAAAAAATTTTTTGTTTGCAATACTCTTTCACTCTTCTTTCTAGTCAATTAACGTAGGTGTGGATGAGGAATTTTCTGAGTTAGAGGCATGGAAAGTACAGATAGCTTGGCAGCAGCTTTGTTTTTTTTTCAATAAAATGCTAACTACTTTTGTTCTGTTCCAGGAAACAGCTTCTAAAACACTGCTCTGAATCTTGCATTAAAGATACTAGGAGCTCTTAACTTTCCCTCTGTTTGGTGTAATGTAGATAACAAATGTGATAATGAACTTACAAGCTCAAAGGACATTTGTGTAGTGTTGTTATAGAACTAAGTAGCTTTTCATGAGAATCAAGCTTTATTTTGTAAACTTGGAGTTGAAGTTGCTTTTGGAAGTTCCAAAACCATTGCAAATTCAATCATAGAATACTACCCTGTCCAAATAGAGGGGAAAGCAAAACTAAGTAAAATATTAATAGCTAAATCTACACCTGACACAGACTTTTAGTGAGTTTCTATTATAAGCAGGTAGTTGGAATCAGTGGAAGCAGCACCATCTTTCAAGTGGAACAGCACAAATGGTCAATTGGGATACACAGAGTACTTCTTTACTGCTACAAATTGTGTTGCCTTCCAGAATTGTTGACATAATTTATTAATGAATAGTTGTAAAGCATTTTAAGAATTTAAAGCTGTTAGACCAGTGAAAAGCATTTTTTTATTGCTATTGTTCATTTGAAATACTAATTAAAAGCAATAGAACAAAATAATTTCCTTCTGTTTCCTGGTCAAACCTCTTTTTTGTTGTATTAATCATTATATAAAAATATTATTTTACATTAAAATAAAGTGCTTTGCAGACAAGGTTTATTCAGTTCACCTTGTTTGAAGATGGCCCTGAAAATGAAGTTTTGCTTGTTTTTTTTGTGAGCCACATACAAAAAAGTCATGTGCAACTCATAAAGAAAAAGCTCAGATAAAAGAGGTTTTAGGCAAAAAAATTGAAAACTAGTATCTACTGTCAAAATACTTATTCAAGTTACTTTGCTACTCTAAAGCATGGGATTTTCCAAAGCTAAATTTGGCATCCTGGCTCTGCTCCTCCTCAGTGGAGGACATAGATAATGAAGGTGATTATCACCTAACTTGAGCACCTGCTTTGACTTACCTGCATTGAATGTAATTATTTTCCTTTACTGATTACTGGAGAACACTTGAATGAGAATCCAGTGACTCAGTTTTATATGGATTAACTGTGGCTAGAGAAATCCTATCATTTTTCTTCTAAACTTCTGGGTAAAAAAAGAGGAGCTGATCAAACCTGGGGTCTGATCCTAAGCCAAAATTCTGGTGTATGAAATGTGTGATACTTCTGACAGTTCTGGAAAAGCCGTTTCACTATATCGTTTGTGTGAAGCTTGCAGTCACAGACTAGTGGATTGTTGATGGTTTACTAATGAAATATGTAACTTGTATGTAATTCTGATTTGTATTTTTTATAACCATTAATTGCTTGCATGTTTCTAATTGTTAGCTATGATGCTGTGAATAGTACGTAAGTCTTTATACTCAAGATACACTAAAGTAATATTTCTTTATTGTAAGACTGAGAAGTGTATTGAATTAGCCTAGGTTAAATACAATGTGCTGCCCTCATTACATATAACACATTAATCAAATGGATCTAGTTTGCAGTATATTTTAAAAGTTCGATTCGGTTCAGTATAAGTCCAGACCTGAAATATTTGATATTTGCTCTAAATGGAGATAGAAAAGAACCTAGGAAAAATACCAGATGAAACCCTCTGATAAATTATGGTGTGCTGGAAAATTACAGTTGCTTGAAATTTTTCTGTTGCCTTGGCTTACTTTTACAGTTTTGTCTATTTATTAATCTGCCATGCTAGCAAAGTATTTCTGATACATACATTTACTTCTCTGAAAAAGTAATCCAAAACTCTAGTGTAAATTGATTCTAGTTTCCTGTCAGACAGAACTGGTAAACCCAAAATCAGATGTTTTCAAGGCTGGCTTGCCTGTGTCTTAGCTTGAATGAAAACCAGAAAAAAAATTATTTACTCTTTTAAATGGGTACTTGTGTGTGTGTTGTGCTAAAAAAGACAACATTCTGCAGAACAGCTTTCTGTTAGGTTTTTTAAAAGCATAGCTTAGAATATATTCAGATGCTACTATTTAATCTTCACAATGACTGCTGACATAGCATGAACTACAAATTTTAATAAAGGTTTTTGTTTTTCACTGAGCATGCTACTTAATTTGAAATCTTCTTTATTCCATTCATGATTAATGTAATATTATCAAGCCAGTTTATCTTTGTTAAAAGGTTGCTATTTTTCAACATCTTCTTAGCTAACAGAAGTATTTTCTTCTTGGTTTGAGCACTTATAACAAAAATACTGGAATGTATTGACTGGAGTGTACAAGTTAAGCTTCTGTTCTTAACCAGATGTTCAACACAAGCTGAAGCTAGAAATGAGGTGGAACTGACAGGAGAAATACAGCTGCCAGGGGAGCCACATCCCAGTGTTTCATGTTTATTTGTGTACACTCAACTTAGACCACACATCAGACTGTGGCCAGTAATAGTTTATCCTGAATATATTGTCTGCAGCGTTACCTGCAGCTGAAACTTCCTGCCAGACAAAAGTTTTTTTAAGTGCAGTTTGTGGTCCGAAGTGGAATAAATACAGTGGACTGAACAGAGTTTCTAGAAACTTTGTTATGAAAGTTCCTTCCTTGAAGGTGTGAGTTGAGAGCCGAGAAGGCTCTTATCCCTCTGAACAGCACAGAAGCACATGGATGAAAGAGGATAGCCATATATTTCTTTCTTGCCATGCTATGCATTCATTTGCAGTTACAAATATAAGAGTATTTTTTCTTTTGTGCATTTCGAATGTTAAAAAAAAAAAAGGTTTTGTCATTTAACAGAAAAATAGTATACTTCTTTCTTAGATTAAACATTTAAAAGCATTAGCCTAAATGGAAAGTCTCATTTTAGGCAATCCATTTTGTCTTGCTGTCTAAAACATTGAACTAGTTTATGCTTGCTCTTTCTGCAGTTACACAATTCATATTTGCCACAAATGTGAAAAAGAAGTACAGGAACTGGATTTTACCCCAAATCCAGCAATAGCACTTATGTGGTAGCCCTACATCCTTTACTTTCCTTTCTGTATATGAAGTAAGAACAAAAAAATAGCTCTGTAGAGACACTTCTTCAAATCTGACTGATGCTGGAAATCTATGCTGATTGTGCTGAAATATATGAACATATATAGAGAAAATAGACATGCAGACTTTTGCTATGCAGTATATATAATGAGTATTAAGTGTAGACCACATGCAAAGGGCATTAAAGATCTATATATCTCATATATTGTATGGACATATGGTATATCTGCTACTAAGATTTTTTTTGCTGACAAAATTGATTAATACTTAATGATCTTAGGGAATAAAGTCAACAAGACAGAGTAGGAAAAAAAGTCTTTTTTTATAAATATTCCTATCCAAGACAGATACTAGCCTACAGTTTTTACAGAACACATTTTAGGATGAGCAATAAAAAGGAAAAAAAAGAGGGGGGAACTGCTTTAAATAATTCCTCCCTTAACAACATACTATAAATTGTTGGTTACAGTTTTTAAACCGTAGCTCTGAGGTCAACAGTGTCTGTGTTTGTATTAGTTTTTCAATTTGGATTAGGACTGCACTTTGAAATGTATTTCTGGATCATGGGCACTTATCATGCCTTGGTTCACATCACTAAGTGGTCTTGGAATACACAAGCTGTATTCCTTTTGGATTAAACTAAATTGGAAAATGTGCTACTGGATTATTGTTTATATACTTGAGCACAGAGTGCTCAATCTGCATATGGGACCAATTTAGGACTAGTCAAATTTAAGACCGCTAAAATGCATGTGTTGTGCATTGTTAAACTCTACAGTTCTGTTCTTATTGCATCGCAGTGCTAGTGTACATATATCCAGTATGCTATAAATTGAACAGATTATTTTTTGTCTGATACAGGACCTCTGCTTTTCTTCCAGACTCTCCAACTTTTTCCTTTGCAGCATAGGTTTCATGGGATTTTTGCATTCAGAAACTCACAAGTTTATTAAAACAATAAAAATCAATATAGGATGTAGCATGGAAACAATTTATTGAAGTATGCCTACAGGTGTTATGGCAGAAGACATTAAATCTAACAAAACATGATTTATTTTTTTTCTCCAGGAAAGAACAGTTACAATTAGAAGACAGACTGTAGGAGGATTTGGATTAAGTATAAAGGTAGGATGAATTTTGTAGCTTGTTATTCTATGTTTACACAAAAAGAGTCTTTGTATATAGTTAATGTTACTTTTAATGAGGACAAGCTATATTTTAGAGGACTAGAAAAAATAAAGCAAACATATTCTAGGATGTTAGATAGTGTCACAATAGGCAACCGTCAGCTACGCTGCCCTGTGTAATGGAAACTAAAGGAAAGATCTTCCCCTTAAGATTCAAGCTAAGCAACTGTAATAAGGTTTGATATGAGAGTTGAAAAGTGTTTGCAACTGCGCATACTGTACTTTTGTTTAACAGCACTCTAATTTAAGTAGTTATTAGTGAATGCCAAATTACAATGGAACAGCCAGTAAGTTCATCATCAATTCTCTTACAAAGAATATCAAACTAATTCACTGCAATTCATTAGTAGGTCAGAAAGTGTTATTGCTTTCTCATATTGTTTATTTTGCTGTAGATCAAGCAGCGGCAGCAATTTATCACATTACCATATTATTGTTTCTTCAGTAAGATTTAAGAATATATCTAAGTGTAAGTGATCCTTTTTGAGGGAGGAAGGGCTAATCATTTTTGTCATCATAACCTTTCTATAAATCTGTATTGATTGCTATGATTTTTAAAACCTTACCTTAGGTTTGAATCTCTGTGCAGACAACACAACATTAATTTTATCTTCAACACACAGCAGTCTTCAACTTCAAGATAGCCATGAGAAAAGTGGAATGTACTTCACATGAATGCAAATAGGCTTAAATTATGCCTATAAAGTGAAAGTATAGACTTTCCTGTGAACATCTGACCTTATAAGAAGTGACTCAGAAGAAGCATTAATGTCCATTTGTGTTGTCATTGATAAGAATATTGTTGAATAGATATACTAGTTCTTAAAATATGTAATGATACGCTTGCTCTTATCTTGTTGACCCACTAAAGACCTCTATTCAAGGAAAATTAATTGCTATTTTGTGGCCAAGGTTTCTCATTAGTTTAGTCAACAGTCCACAGGTTATTTTCCTGCAATGTCATTATAGGTTACAATTCACTGAATAACGATGAAGCATATCACTGTAAAGTGAAGTATGTGGGTGGATGAGGTTTTATTTGGCTGGTATTAGGAAATAATTGGTTACAATAAGGACAAATCTCATAAAGAATGACTAAAATTTATTTTTTTTTAGTTATATATTACAATGGATTATTTATTAGAATTAAAAATTGCAGGCAAGTTGAAGATCACATTATATAAGTATCAGGTACATTATATAAAATAAAATATAATTGAGAAATATCAATTAAATACTGAATGTGCAGATGCTTTCTTAAATTAGTAGAGCAAGATATTCTTAGGTTTTTCGAGCAAGATATCCATTGTTCTGAAAAAAAATATTGGAAGTTGGAAAAGTATTTAAAAGTGCCAAAACAGATTGTGTATTCAGCCTAGAAGGGAATTTATCTTTTTATTTGTTTTTATAAGGTCTGTTTCAATAGAAAAAAACTCAAAACAATAGAAACTATTTCAACTGCAGTAGAATTTACAAATAAAGGCTTTAAATGAAATTATTTTATTTAAACATTTTCTAGGTTTATTTTATTGCATAGATAGTTTGATCAGAATTAATCTAAGAAATGGAAAGGTGAAGCTACATAAATTCAGGCATGGATAGACAAATTCTTTTTGATTTTAAGAATAATTAACAGTCAAGTGATGAAATCCCTTCAACAAATGTCATTAAATAAAAAAAAAAAAAGGAAATACAAACTTACTCAGATGGTATAATGAAAATGGTGAGTAGAATTCTGTGGTCTGGGATAGTCTGTTGTGTATCAGGCAATGCAATGTATTTAAAAAAAAATATTTCTTTTAAAAATCAAGTAATCTGGGACCTATTTTGCTAGGTCTCTTTATTAGTAATCCTACATTCTCCAAAAGAAAGATTGACGAACAGTTGGATAGCCAACACAAACAAAAACAAATTAGTAATTAATATAATATATTATTTTAGCTAGTAGTAAGAAACAATTTGGAACTGAAACTTAAAGTAATGCTTTTTATGTTCTTTGAAATGTCAATGTCAGTTCCAAATATTCTGAAAAGTGCCAGTTTTCTTTTTTAAAAGATACTATTTAGTCATGGTATTGTTGTGGATGAGATACTTCATGGGGTTGCATCACCATAGGTATGCTTCCTCTTGCAGATGAATAACAGTTCATTATTTTTGTTTTGTTTTGCTTTGTTTTGTTTTATTTCAGCAGATCCCTGAACTTTAATGAAGGATTTATATTTATTATTAGTTTTAAAAAGAAAAGTAATTATTTTGTATTAATGCCTTAAAGTAGAGGTCTGCAAGTCACCCTGTAGGAGTGAGAAGGACTTAGGCCTTTCCTCCTTCTTTCAGTAACTCTCCCACAACTGCATGTGCTAGAGTAGTTCCTGTTGTCCTGCTGCTCTCATATTATTTAAAGATGGGGGTTATCTGAGGACTTATTACTGGCTTTGGTGTGTATCAGAGGATGCAGTTTGTCTGAGATATGAGTTATACCACTACAGTGATTAATGAACTTCACTTTAAATTATTTGCCTATTCTTTGATATGAACTTTTCTACTTTTGGTATTGATCTCTAGGGTATATCATGCCTTTTTTCTGCTAATTGAAACTCCATTTGTTATCTGAAATCTCACATTATCAAGTCACTTTTTGAGTTTCTCTTGAGTAAATTTTGGAAGTGTCTTATCCCACTTTAAGTATACTGGACATTTAGATTTATTTTTTTATTTTTTCTGAAGACCTTTCCAGTTAAATTTTGGTTGTCTGTAAATGGAACTCTCTTCTTCTGTGTTATAACCTTGATGCTACAAACTGCATTTGTAAAAGTCAGTGATTCAGCTAACTGCTTAAAAAAACCTGCTTATGAGATTTATTTTTACACAAGAGCCAAACTTATGCCCTTAAAAAAAATTGCTTATAATCCACTCTTTGCAGGTCTGAAAGAACAAAAAACCCCTGTTTTGTGTTTTGCTGTACTCAATTTTCCTGAAGTTAATAGTAAAAGTGTAATTGAATTTGAAGCAGAACTGATCTGTTTTATGCCCTTCAGAAGGAATTATTTTCTAATTTCTGAAGCCCCTTTAGATCCCTCAGTAACAAACCTCTTTTTCTGAAGGAATAGCCATGGAATTAGATATCAAAATTAATAAGTGTAGTCTACTATTTCGGTCATTTATCATATCTCTAACAAGTTTGAGATGCAGAGTTTTGACACAAGAAGCTGCTAAGCGTATGTTGTTGTTTAGGGCTGGGCTGGTCACTAAATCCTGGACAGATGCTCTCTATTAACCCTTCTCCCCTCCCCAGAAGGGAAGAGAAAAGAGAATAAGGGAGAGAGACTTTATGAGTTGGAAAATAAACTAACAGATTTAATGAAACAGTAATACTAACACTACAGAATAATAATGTAAATATGAAAATAATGAAATATATATACAAACATGTACAAATATATACAAAACCAATATAAAATCCTTTCCCCACCCTCCCCCCAGTGACGAATACGTCACCAGAGGCTCTGCAGAGCAGGGCACTGGAAAAGTCCCAGGCCAAACCCAGCAGCAGGTGGGAGCAGGATGCAGAACACACAAATCAGGACCAGTGGCAGACTAACTAGCAGGGTTCTGCTCAGGCCTAGGCCACTGCAGGATCGAGATGGATGGAAGGGTCCAAGATGGAAGAAGGGATCGAGACCCTCCTGATCCCTCGGCTTTATACTGAGTATAACGTATGTGGGATGGAATACCTAGTTGGTCAGTTTTGGGTCCGCTTCCCCCCCCCCGTAGGCGCAGACACAGCGCCCATGGTGAGACAACTGACCTTGAGCATATCTTCTAGCAGCACTGTCTGGGAAAAATATGCTGCCAGTTTTCAGCAAGTTCAGCCACTTAAAAGAGACTGAGCTGAAAAGTAGAATCACTAAATAGAAAATTAGTTCTATTTAGCTCAAACCAGGACAGTGTATGACTTCTGAAAGAGAATAATGTTTCTAAATAATTGGAATGTAGTGTTCTTGTGGAAATAGGCAACAAAAATGATAGTTCATTAAGTAAATTGAGGTTTGCAGTTACAGTCTGACTCATGGCTACCAGGACTCTATACAGTGCCGTTTCCCTGCCTCTGCTTTGATCATTCTTTTTAAATGACAAACAACATCATAGATCTGCTGAGATTTAGTTTGGATTTTCACAGTCTGACTCAATCAACACATCTCTAAAGCAATCACATGCACCTGTCCTGCTCACAGTTATGTACATATGTAAATGATTCTCTTCCTCTTCATTTACTCTGTGATATCTTTTAATAACACATTTTCTCTGTTTCAAATTGAAACAATAAAAAATAAAATAAAAAGGCTAGAACACTTTATTAATAGATTAATCATCTAGCTTTCAGTTTAAAAACTCCTAGTTTTGTCTTTAAAGGCTTGCATAGTTACAGAAGTTTGTGTTGAATGCATTTCCGAAGTGACATTTTGGTTTCAGCTGTGCTGTTCTATTGAAAAGAAAAGTTGTCCAAATTGTTTGATTGCTAGCATGATTCTTGGCACTGTTTTGGCTAATACCAACTAGTATTCTCTAACACAGTTCAGCACTTTACATGAATTGCTTCTAATAGACAGCATGTATAAAGTCACCCTTTTTCAGTTGGGAAGATAGTTTATCCTCATAGTCACAAGTGACTATACCTTAAAGCTGATACAGGCTCATTTTTGTTAGCGGAATAAATGCTACCTTTTAGTATGAAATAAAAATGTCCCCCAGATTGTCTAACTCAGAGGATTCTGAAGACAATTGGACTAATTTCTTATAGACTCTCTCTTTAGAAAAACAAAATGGTATTTTTTTTATTATACTTGGAGCCAAACACAAAACTAGCATTTGTCAATAAAAGCTACTGGTTTCACTTGCCCTATTTTTCATATGACTAAAACTTCAGAAAAAAACCCCCTCATACTTAAAAACTGGGATAAGAAAAAAAATTAGAACTGTGACACTTCGAAAGGAGATGTGAGTGACCTCCCACCGGTAATGGTCAACATCCAGGACAGTGAACTTCAAGCAGCTGCCAGTGATTAGAGCTTCCTTTGCCTCTTCTAGCAGGACCACCTCTGCAGGTGGCCACCTGCCTTTATTCCAGGCTCATCCTTGACTGCTTAAGGAAAAATGACAAAGAAAATTTGCATTACAAAGATCAGTGTTGGAGTCTGGTAGATGTCTATGCTGTTAAGACTTCAACATCATTACTTGTCATGTTTTTCTTCCCTTCTCTGGTCTGAGGTTACAGTTACATGTCCATAACAGAGGGAGGGAAAATTTAAAGCAAAGTAAAAGAGGCCACTGTTCCCAGAGGTTTCTGAAGTAGAGTCTCTCCTGAGCCTATAAACCAAATTTAGACATACATACAGTTTTTCTTCTACAGGACAGAGGATCAAGTACGGAATAATCAGGATGCAAGTTTGCACTGTCAATCTGAAGTAGCGTTCAACAAGATGGTGCAAGCTTGCTACAAATTGCTGATGATGACTGAGTATAGATGGAGGGTAAACTATTTTCTCTTTCCCATTTTGAGTGTTTCTTTCTTAGAATGCATCCTTTATTGGATGCAGGGAGACTCACTGACTAAGGATAAGGAAAAGACTGAGGTACTTAATGCCTTCTTTGCCTCAGTCTTTAATAGCAGGACTAGTCGTCTGCTGGATACCCAGCCCTTTGAGCTGGAAGACAGGGATGGGGAACAGAATGAGTCCACCATAATCCAAGAGGAGATGGTCAGTGACCTGCTGCACCACCTAGACATACAGTTCTATGGAGTTAGATGGGTTACACTCGAGAGTGCTGAAGTAGTTGGCAGAAGTGCTCACCAAGTCACTCTTCATAATTTATCAGCAGTCCTGGCTTACCAGGGAGGTCCCAGTGGACTGGAGGCTTGCAAATGTGATGCCCATCTATAGGAAGGGCCATAAGGAGGATCCGGGAAACTACAGACCTGTCAGTCTGACCTCGGTGTTAGGGAAGGTCATAGAACAAATCAAGATGTTATACAGTATTTATGGGACAACAGGCTGATCAGGCCCAGTCAGCATGGGTTCAGGAAGGGCAGGTCCTGATTGACTAACCTGATCTCCTTCTATGACAAGGTGACCCCCTTGGTGAATGAAGGAAATGCTGTGGATGTTGTATACCTGGACCTCAGTAAAGCCTTTGATACTGTTCCCCACAGCATTCTCATGAACAAACTGACTGCCCAAGGCTTGGACAAGAGTATACTCTGCTGGTTCAAACACTGACTGAATGTCCAGGCCCAGAGAGTGGTAGTGAATGGAGCTCAATCCAGTTGGTGGCTGGTCACAAGTGATGTTCTCCATGGCTCAGTGTTAGGGGCAGTCCTGTTTAACATCTTTATCAGTGATCTGGATGAGGGGGTTGAGTGCACCCTCAGTAAGTTTGCAGATGACACCAAGTTGGGTGGGAGTGTTGATCTGCTTGAGGGTAAGAAGGCTCTGCAGAGGGACCTGGATAGTCTGGATCAATGGGCTGAGGCCAATTGCATGATCTTCAACAAAGTCAAGTGCTGGGTCCTGCACTTGGGTTACAAAAACCCCATAGAACATTACAGGCTTGGGAAGTGACTGGAAAGCTGCCTGGCAGTAAGAGACCTGGGGATGTTGATCAACAGATAGCTGAACATGAGCCAGCAGTGTGTGTAGGTGTCCAAGAAGGCCAGCAGCATCCTGGCCTGCATCAAG
>NW_010172720.1:0-37475 GCF_000695765.1 Mesitornis unicolor | reverse complement strand
AGGAATAGAGAAGTGATTGTCCCACTGCATGTGGCACTGGTGAGGCTGCACGTTGAGTACCCAGTTCAGTTTTGGGTGCTGCAGTATAAAAAAAGACATTGAGGTGCTGGAGAAGGTCCAAAGAAGGGATCCAAAGCTGGTGAAAGGTCTTGAGAATTAATCTTATGAGGAATGGCAGAGAGACTTGGGGTTGTTTAGTCTGAAGAAAAGGAGGCTGAGGGGAGACCATACTGCTCTCTACAACTATCTGAATGAGGTTGTAGAGAGGTGGGTGTAGGTCTCTTCTCACAGGTTACAACTGATAGGACAAGAGAAAATGGTCTCAAGTTATGCCAGGGGAGGTCTAGGATAGACATTAGGAAAAACTTGTACACTGAAATGGTTATCAAAGACTGGAAAAGGTTGCCCAAAGAAGTGATTGAGTCACCATCCTTGGATGTATTTAAAAGCCATCTAGGTATAGTGCTCAGGAACATGATTTAGAAGTGGGCATGGTAGAGTACGACAATGGTTGGATTTGGTGATCTTAAAGGTCTTTTCCAGCCATAATGATTCTGTGATTTTAATTATTTTGTGATTTAGGAGGCAACACCCCCTATGACTAATTTAAGAGGAATCCTTCATAGTGGCCAGACTAGAATGAAGTGACAGGAGGTCATTTACTTCAGTAGGACATTATTGAATCCTCCTTCAAATCTGCAATGTAAATGGATTTAGATAGATATAGAGAGTAGGAGAGGAACAATCATGTGTGCATTGCAGACTGGCTGAGTAAGAACAGTAATTTTCCTCTTTACTGGAGAGCCGAGTCTAAGGAGGAAGGGAGGCCATTTTACTGAGAAAAAAGTACTTGTATTACTTATGCTGAACTTTAAACTCTGCACTCCTTTGCTGGGCTTCAAATGTCTTGGACAGTGCAATCTCTGTAACATTAGGAAGGCTTAGGAAGGCAACTGACACAACAGTTTTTCTGTTTGTTTGAAAAAAAAAATGGAAGAAATAAAATGTGTGTGTGACTATGGAAAAATCTGGAGGGTGTAGGTGAAGTCTTACAAATTTAGTGAGCGTGAACTGGCTATTTTAAGTGAAACCAACTTTTACTGTTGCTGTTTCTCTGGTGAAAACCACTGAAAGATATTTAACAGTTGTAACAGTACAATTTAGTCTGAATACATACCTCAGCCTGACTGAAATGAAGGTAGCCTCATGGTCTTTATGCAGTGAATATTCAATCTTCGCAACAGAAATCAATACCTTCTCTGCATGTAAATGCTCATCTCACACAATGCCAATAGAACTTTTCTTGTAGACATATACAGGAAATATGTGATATAATGTGATATTACCAATTAACTCAGTGTTTTTAGGACCATTTGCATTGATAGCCACTAGCAGACGGAACTTCAATCCTATTTAAAATTCTATGGTCTCACAGGAAATTAATCATTATTCCATGGTAGAAATAGACGTTGAGTGCAGGAGTATGTTCAGTTTCAAACAGTTGGTCATTACATGAAGAAGGGATGTGTACTGTTCCTTAGACCATCAAAATAGCCACAGAGGAGTTAGCAAGAATAATCCCTTAACCAGGATTCCTAAGCAAAATGACAGTACGGCAGACTGTAATTTCTGATTATCTGAGTTTGTACAGGTTACCTACAGGCTTACACTTTGATGCTCTCTACAGAGGAAAAAATAGTTGTGTATATTTGCCTTTCTCTTCCTTTGAGTTTCCTTTTACTTAAGGTTTCTTTTTAATACTTTATTCCTAAGCACCATGAATGTTTCCAGTCCCAACAGGATAAATTGAATGAAGCAATAGCATTGAATTGCTGTTGAGCTGTTGAATTACCATCCAGCTTTCCTTTATTTCCCTCCATTTATTGAACACCTACTGTTCCATTTCTTAAAGTTTCTTTTTCTGTTCCTTGTTACTTATCCCACTGCTTTGCTCACTCTTTGTGCTTGTGTGACAGAGACAGAAACAAATAAAGGCCGTTTTTGAGATGAAAAGTCCAAGCTTGCTTTTCTTGAGCTTTTGTTTACCTGTTTCTTGCCAGCATGAAAACGAACTGATCACGGTGTGGCTGCCATTGTAGTGTGATGGCCATTTTGGTTTTATACAATGCAATTTCATACATTAAGCTCTCCAGAATTCACAGAAACCGATGTCCTTTTCCTTCAAGTCTTGTAGTGCTTTGAACATCATTCAATTCACTTTCTGAATGCTGAACAGCAACTAAGAATTCCTTTATGAGAGACAGTAAGGAATTAATCCCAAACGACTGTTTATTTAAACAAAGAGAGCAAATGCAAAATCAGAATTATTTTCTCAGTCTCTCTGAAAACTGCAGTTAGAGAAAGGGTAAAATATAATTTAAAGTAAAAAGATGTTTCCAGTGACTGACAAGATTGTGATTTATTCTGTTTTCAGGGTGGAGCAGAACATAATATTCCAGTGGTCATTTCCAAGATTTCCAAAGAACAAAGAGGTGGGTGTCAGATTTATACACTGTGTTTTGATGTGCTCCGTAAAGCAAGGAGATTCTTTAGGAAGTGTTAAATAAATGCTATTGATTTCTCTCTCCATGTCTCTCTCATTTCTTTCTCCATGTCCTCTCTCCTTCTCAGAACTGTTCTCTGAAAAAGTACAGAATTTATATTTGGAATATTTTGTAAACAGACTTTCAAGATGTTTGTTATTTAAAAAAGAAAAAAGTTCATGTGAAGCATTATTTTTAAGGAGAGAAATAGGAATGTATTTTGAGAATGAAAATATTTTTTAAATTTAACAAAATGTAATGATTTTGTGACTTTTATTTCCAAATGGTTATTGCCAGGAAGCTGTAGCAGATCAAATATTTGGCCATTAAAGCATGGCAACACAAGAAGAGAATGTATGTCTTTTTCTGCTGGTTAGTAGGGTAATGCTCAGACAGAGGTGGGTAATGGCAAAACCTTGATAATACCCCTGTATTATTTCAGCATTAGATGCTGTGCTGTGTAAACCTTTGCAGTAGCTCACACATAGCAAAACTGGTACTGCATAAGGTCTTAACCATACTTACTTTTAGTGCATGTGGAGCTGGTGCTGAATCCCTGTATTGTTTTTAACTGGCAATGTTTTGAAATTACAGGAATGGTATAATATGTGCTAGGAAGATAGATAATGATTGAACAGCTCATGATGTGTAGAAAGATGAGAGATGGAGACTGGGAATCAGTAGTAGTACAGTGTATTTAAAATCTCTTATGTCTGTGTATATTTGTGTACATTTGTGTAAGGTCAGAAACATAAACTTGGAAGCATTTCCCACCATCTGTAGTGCAATAGTTCTAGGATCCTTCTTCCACAGAATTAAAATGTGCCAGCAGGGAAAATAACAAAAAAAAATCTCATATTCAGCCACATAAGTAAAGAGAGCTACAGAGGAATCAGCATAATGGGAACTGAAAGCCAGCCTTGAGAGGCAGATGTGAAAGTTGTATGTGGAAAGGCTATAGAGTAGCATGGAATGAGACCCTAAGGAAGGCAATAAGGTTAACCTTAAGTAGTTATACTTGTGACTCCATTCTTTTCACTTTACGTATAAGTATGTAATACAAAATAATGTGGCATATATTACCTACACTAGCTATTAAAATGCTATTAAGCACTGCAGGAAAAACAGAAATGGAGGCTTGAGTTTAATTGAGCCCACAGAAGTGCACGCTGTTTTCTTTTCTTTTTTGCCATAATTTTTTTTACACAGTAGCTGATGCATTGTTTCTGACCTCAGTATCTAGCTGAGATATAATCTCAATTACTGTTTTCAATAAAAATACTGCTAATTTTGAGAGAGCTAGTTTTGAGGGGCATCTCTTGTACAGAAGGAGACTACTGCCTTGTGGTGCAGCAAGTGTCATGTCCATACTAAGGCTTTTTGATACAGAAAATGCAGTTTGACCCAGAGCCTGTACCACAAAGCTCTGCAGGCTTGATTCTGCCCTCTTCCCAGTTGACTCCAGCTCTTTCTTTGGAACTCTAAGCAAGAATGTGACATTTGAAGCAATTCTTAAAACCAATGATGCACATAAGGTATTTGGGCTAGCACATTAGGTCATATAAGAAGTGTTGGAAGAAAAATAATAGTGAGATACGCGTTTATTTCAGAAAAAAAAAATTAGAATGTTTATTCTCCAGTAATTTAAGTATCCTTTGTTACATCTAGGTAATAAGATCAGTTGTTCAAACAAATACTTGTGTATCATAATTTATGTCATTATTTATTCCAGTTTTACAACTCATGTAAATAAGTAAAATTTTTTTATCAAGTCCTATTCTAGCCTTTTCTAGACAGTGTCTTCTCTGATGTTTTAGAATACTATAGATTAATAGTCCCATACAATCTGTTAACATTCCTTAGTTTTCATGTTAGAGTCTATTTATTTCTTTACAGACATTTGTTACATTTCTTGTGTATTTATAAAGTGTATTTACATTAGATAGCTCTGTGACACAATGTTTGTATGTAAAAATTGCAATTGTAGAATTAGATTTTGTAAATTACCTTGTGATGTATGAAGTATAGATTTATTTTAAAAATCAAATTCTGTTTGGCTAACGATTTTGCACAGTATACTGATTGTCTAGCTCTTCAGCATATATAGTGTTATATAGCATAAATATTCCACCACTGATCTTATCAAAGATGCAGGATCTAAAGTATCCTTTGTAAAAGCTTAGAAGTTAAGTTTGTCATTCATAAGTAGCTCTGGAGCCTCCATATTGCAGCCTAGTCCTGCAGCCATTTTCCATTCAGAAAAGTATGCCATAACTTGCCATAATGGTCTGAAAGGTGATCGTGACTGATGGAAGATGTTTCATAGCCTTGTACTTGGGCTAAGTAGACTCTTTCATTGTAACAATGATATGCCATTATCTGGGGTTTAAAAAAAAATAAATCCATATAATCTATTTACAAGTTGTGTGGGGTTTTTTTAAATTAAGTTTGCATTTAAATTTTTAAAAGATTATGGAAAAAATAAATTAAATAGGAATACATGTGCAAGAAATTTGGGATGTTTTATACCAAATGAGTGAAAAATATGCTTTCTGTTTTCAGCGGAACTTTCAGGTTTGCTCTTTATAGGAGATGCAATTCTACAGGTGAGTAAACTTGCAAGTTTTTTTGTTTATGTTTTTCTAGAAAAGTGAAATGAAACCTATACTTATGAAATGTAGAGTAAGTCTTCTCTTTTATCTTTTTGATAACAGATTAATGGAATTAATGTGAGAAAATGCAGGCATGAAGAAGTGGTGAGCTTTTCTGTATTTAAGTCTACTTTATGTCTTTTGTAGTTATTGAGATGATAGTGTATCTTGATAGCAATGTGCTGATAGCAGTTATATTATTGGTTTTCATAAGCAAATATGACTGTACCATCTAACATGGCAAGCAACTGAGACCTTAGTGCAATATCTTCTTCATAGGTTTGTTGTAGTTGCTGTTCTCAGGTAGGCTTTTCTATATTAAAAATGATTACTTTATTATGCAGATTTTAGCTGTACATATTCCAGCATTTCTTCTTCTAGTTTATAGCTATCAAATTTCAGCAGTGCTATGCCTTTCTGGCTGTGTGAGGTAATTTTAATTTCAAAAGCTGTAATTTGCACTGTGTTGGAGTTTTGTTGTTTGGTTAGTTTTAATCCTATTGAAAAATTGAAACAAAACTATTTGTCTGCCTTTCATTCCCTGGCTGTTACTTATAAGGATGCTCTCCTCCTTTGGTTAAGCTGTTATCAGTACCAGTGTAAAAGAACAGTGTATTAAGGAGATTCCTTCTAGGGAAGCTGTGTGTATTTCAGGGCTTTATTGTAGGCAGGTGCCCTTGGTAAGTCAGCTTTGCTAAAAGTATCACGTACTTTCATTATATTTGATTTTTTGACTCTTCTTAAATACTTTCAGAAGTAGGAAAACCCATATTTCATAAAAGAATGCCAGAAATGTGATTACCAAGTTATTTTTCTTTGAATCCTGTGTAGCTCCATAGATTTTGTACCTGTGTTTTTACAATAATGTAACGATGTTATATTCAAAAGTTTACTTTTCTAAAACTTACTTTGCTAATTCAAGGAGTTAATAAAGGTGAAGTTCTTATGAACAAGTTAGTGCAGGCTGAAAGATTAGCTCACTGCACTATTCCTCCTCTCAAAGTGTTTTCAGGCACTGGTTTCGCATTGGAAATTTGTGCTGCAAGTCATGCTTCATTCTTCAGAGCCTTCACCATGCCACCTTCCTTATACACAGGCTAATTACTTGTATTTATAGTACTTCTAGGCTTTGGTTGTACAACAATGATCAGATTTTAATCTTTTACAAGTGTTTGAGGCAGATAAATTTTACGTCTTGATTTATTTAAATTAAATCTTTATTGCAAGTAAGAATAATTCTTAAGGATTAAGAATAAGTATTGAACAATGTTTTAAATAAGATAAAATGTCTATATTACATTTTATAAACTAAAATATGCAGAGGAGTTATAAATATAAAATAAATATAAAAAACTGAATTAACTCGGATAATCTAATTTTTTCAGAAACATTCACTATCACATGTTACATATTTGTGGAGTAAAATTGTTGTAAAGCCTGCTTTACTAGTGGTAGATATGGTTATGCATTGTGCACTAATCTGTAGGTTTAGCCATATCCCTGAGTAAAGGGAAAGTACATCAATGGGTCTGCCCACAGGAGTTAGAGGTAGGATTTTGTCTGCAGTATGCCTTCTGCAGTTTCAGTTGTTCTAGCCCTTCTGTCTTGCAGGTACTTAATAAAATACAGAATCTGTAGCTGTAATCTCAGGGTAACAGAGAAAACAGGAAATGTGTGGAGCACAGTTGCTCACAGCAGGGAGTCAAACAGTAGGGGAAACCTAATTTTCAATCCTTATTGCATCTAGGTACTTTTCAAATGGCTGTGCAAGGTACATGAGCTCAGAGCTTTGTTTCTTTTTGTTTTTTTTCTGTATCTAATTAAGACCTAGCAGGTATCATATTATGTAAGAATTTATTGGTGGTTTGGGTTGTCTTCATGCCATAGCAAATATTCATTGTAAACCAGCCA
The DNA here is from genome assembly GCF_000695765.1 of Mesitornis unicolor. Classification (NCBI taxonomy): domain Eukaryota; kingdom Metazoa; phylum Chordata; class Aves; order Mesitornithiformes; family Mesitornithidae; genus Mesitornis; species Mesitornis unicolor. Next base: position 30,370 of record NW_010172720.1, on the reverse strand, counting down.
GGATTTTTTTTTCAGTGTATAAAGCTGAAGATACCCATAGAAGATTCAAACATGTTTCTGCAGTGTGCATCCTATGAATGTTCATTCTTTTTCTAGATCCAAAACTTCTTGCTGCTTCTAGAAACATTTTAAGCATATGTCATAACTTCATAGTTCCGCAACGAAAAGACCTCGTATAATCACTGCAACCTATTGTTTTACACTGATGATTAGCTGGCTCTGGTATTTCACTGTGCTTTACTGATAACAATACCATGAATATAAAATTATTTGAATTTCAAAATTAAGTAGTTTAATCAAATTAGTGCCATCTTTCATAGTAGGGAGAGTCTTTCCCCTATATATAGTGAACCTAGTTGGCTTAACATTTGCGGGCACTCCTTTGATGTCTTTATTATCTGCCATTAGGTATTAGATCTGGTGATGGTGTTCAGTGATGCACAGATCCTGTTACCCAAGGAATATACTACAGTCTGAAGCCTGAATATAACAGTAAGATAGTTAGATACATACGTACACGGATAGATAAGTAGATAGATTACTAGATAGGTAAGACTCTTATAAAACTGAATAGGTAAGTTTAGTCAGTTCTTAGTGTACCTTACTGGAAGCCTTTACATAGTTCCTTTCTGATATTCTTTTAGCATTGAGTTGCTGCTTGTAGAAAGTAACAACATTATTCATATCATGAAAGCACATTATGAGTTTCTATCAAAGGCTGAATGCCAGCTTGTTTGTCTTGGGATTGTAAAGACTCCCATCTGAGTACAGCATAACATTGCTTCAGTCTTAGTGTCCTCCTATGGAAAATAAATACATGCTCTCTGTGGTGAAATGTCAACATGGGAGGACATTGAGGGGAAAAAAATATCTAGCAATTCTCTTAAAAAATATCTCTCAACTGTATACTGGCAATTTGACTCTAAAATGCAGTGTGAACTTGAATGTAGAGGTAAGGAGAATCCATTTTATCTGTTAATTTACAAGAGTTTGTGCTCTTTCTACTCTGGATTTATTATTTATTCTTTTCCAGTAGTCTCTCCTTCACATTTTATAACAAAAATTTTTAAAGGCCAAAATTGAGAGTATGCATAGACAGACCTACAAGTTTAGGCTAATGAATATGAATAGGAATATATAATGAATGTCTAATGAATATGGTCCAACAATGCATAACTTGTCAGTCCACATACCTGTTCTTTTAAGGGCTCACAATGGATATGATTATTCATAGGGCTGATTATTCATACACTAATGTATTTGTATTCTGGAAACTAATATATCTGTAACCCTTTCCTCCATTTATTGTCCAAGCATAAAACATAAAAGATAGATAAGCAATCACCAAAATAACAATGTTCTTGTAGCACATTTTTGTATGGTTGTGGGTCTAGCTACTCCATCACTAGCAATGGACAAATTTTTGGGTAAGAGTGAAAGGCCCTGCTGTGAGCTACTATTGAGCAGCTTGGAGTAGGACAGTATGAGTCAACTCAGTTGCATACTACCAAGAATCTTGTGTTGGATCTACTGCTCTTACTGTTTCTAGGGTTATAGTGCACCAAAGCATCTGCGGCCCACAGAGAATGAAGTACTTCAGTCAAAAGAAAGCTGATATGTTTAAGATTATGTCTCTCTTCTTGATGCTGTGAATAAAGCATCTCAGGTAGTACCAACAACTATGATTATGTATCACTGGGATTTCATATGATTTTTGCATCTATTTTTCTCTTTGGAAATGAAAACAGAATCAAGTGAATATGGATATGAAATAATTTCTTATTTCTTGTATTTGGGGAAAATTCAGGGAATGTTTCTAATAAAAAATGATAGTTCGCATGTGCCAGTTAACGTGGCATTCATGCATTCCTTGGAAAGCAACATGAAAAGCTCATATAGACCTAGGGTAGGTATCAAGACAACATAGATTTTTAGACTTTAGTGGATTTTATGTAGAGCTAGGTACAACATGTAGCACTGTGTTTCAATTCAACCATCAGCTGCCTGTTGCATAAGACAGCTTTTTGCACCAGAAAGACCTGACATGGGATGTTGATGTGCACTGCATTGTATCTTTTGCTTCCCTTTTTTATCTGCATTCATAGCAGGGCTGTAGCTGTGGTAGCTCTCCATGAGTTTCATATATGAAACTGACAGTATAGGGGTTATAGTTGCTTAACTGCAATCATATGCAGCAGATGAAACTGTCACACTGATTTTTTTTTTATTTTAAAACTGTGGTTTCATTCAAGCTGTTTTTTAAAACCCATTATGAATAGTTTCGGTAATGTTGTACAAAATTGTTTTTAAGCAGAAGAGTGAGCATGTTGTATATTGTTAGGACTGGAAACCAAATTATCTCAGTTCTCACTCAATCTTGACTTTGCAGATGTGTCTTTTGGTAAATTATGGGTTTATGTTATCTTTTTTTTTTCCTTAACTGTGAAACAGAGACCTGAATTATTATATGATTTAGCTCACTTCAAAATCTGTTATAGAAAAGGATCTCTACATTAATATTGTGCTGTTTGGTGATAGTGGTAACAGCAACCTGTAAATACACATTACCACCTTCTCATATTATATGCAAGAGAACCTGTACTGTATAACTCATAGCACAGCCATTTAATCCTTTTACTTCTAGACTGAATTATGACTTTAAATATTGAAGTTGCATAGTCAGACCTTCTAAGAGAACATAATCAATCTGCAATTTGTAATTTCTGAATTTAAAAGTGAAATGTAAACTTTTTGAAAATCTAATATTTTCTTTGTAAAAAGAGGCAAAGTTACTACTTTTTGATACAGCTGCTGTTTTCTACTTGAGACTTTAGTAATAAAAAAGTGCTAACGTCACCTTAGTTCCCTGGTGCAATTAATGAAAACATCTGTTATAAGGTATTTAAAATGTCCTTGTTGTTCATGAAATTTGGAGCTAATAAGAAGTGAAATATTTCAACATTGATGTGAAACAAGTGTCCAACTAGTGGAAAAGAACCTAGTAGGTATAAATAAATAGTTTACTGTTTTTTTCCTGTGTGGTGAAAATTCCTTGAATTAGGATATATCCAGGAGCAGTATTCTTAACATTTATTAATCTGCTTTTTAGCTGTGGTTTTAGCCATGTACTTTCAGTGTTTAAGTAAATAATTTTTGTGCCAAACTCAGTAAAGGCTTGAATTTATTCCAGAACTATGATATTATACTTTTAAAATACATTAATTCATTGCTTGTTTTCGTAATTTATATTTTCATTTCTTTTTCTTAAGATACCTGTAGATACATTAGTCATTTTATTAAGTTGTCATCTTTTAAAACTAATTATGAGCACTACTAAGTTTTAGTAGACAGGGGTAGTCATGCTGCCATGACTAATACCAAGTCTGTATGATTAATATTATTATTTCATTTTTGTATAGCTGCAATCCTCAAAGCAAAAATCCATTAGGGTTTAGTGGGATAGAGTGAAAGATTGAATTACCATTTATGATGCAACATCCTTCAAATAACTGGCATTGGTTCCTCCTTTGTCATGCAGCTCTATTAATGCTGAAAGCCTGAGCTGCAAAGAAAAGAGACAATTGAGCAGGAGATTTAAAGTGTGTACCATGAGACATGCTTTGTTTGTGACCTCATTTTCACTGATATTTTACTGTAAAGACTCGGGTTTATTTGCTTCCTTAGGAAGCAAATACAAATAGTTTCATGTTTGTTTGTATGTGTGTTTTACTCTCCAGAAGACTTTTTGATGGATTTCCTTCTACAATGTCTTCCAGTTGTGAAGCTATAACTCAGTTTGGTACAGGGACTGCATTTTCAATGTGACTGGCTCTCTGGTAGAGCACCAGAGTCCCAATTATTTTAAATGTTTCTATGTGGTTTATATTTGAAAAGGCGTAGTCCAGTTTGGCTAGGTGTTCTGATTTTTTTTTCCTTGGACTAAGTACTCTGTAATGCTCTAGTGAGACTAGACAAGAATAGCACAGAGAGCATCAAAAGCCTCCAAAAGGCAGAGGAAATAAACATACACAAAGCACTTCAATTTAATGTAGGAAAAATGAAACCTTCTCTAGGAATGAAAATTCTCTTCCCTGGTCACTCTTAAAAAAATTTCATTTACCCATATGGACTAGAAATTACTCTCCAACTGGCAGCAACAATGTTTTCTTTAAACAGGTAACAACAATGTGGTGTAAACAGAAAGCAAATGTTCACCTCTAAAATGCAATCTCTATGTTTTTTATGGCTTGACATGGGCCTGAGAGAGCCATTGGACAAAATAGAGCATGTGTACTGATTTAGCTAGCCAGAAGGAATCATAAGTAAGAGGTATGCTCAAAGAAGTGCAAATGTGCACTCACATAAAGTCTTCCGACTTCTTTTTGCAGCAGTTACAATACCTGATTTAACTTCTCAGAATTGTCATTGCTCTGGCTATAGTAAAATCAAATTGATGCCAGGAAGAAACTTTTTATCCAGGGGTTATCTAACACCTGTACATATTCTTAGGTACTTTTTTTTTTCTCTACAATGGGTCTTTGTCTTTTGACAGTTTGTTCGGTGGAGGAGGAAGAGGAAAGGACAATGGACTCTATATATTTTTCAATAGTATCCAGTGTTGGACTGTTCCAGCCAGATACATGGAGGTTTCCTGATGGCCCACCCCATACTTCTCAGCCACTAGTATGGTACAGTATGGTACTGGTGTTTTGGTATCTGTTTGTGAGCACTGGGCCTATTTCTAGTTGTATACTTTTTTCTTAGTGTTGCCCTCATAGTACTGGTTTCTTTCTACAAGTTCAATTTGCTACTACCTGTTTCCTGTTAGCAGTTTTGCAAGACTGTGGCCAGTAAAACAGCTTGTAAGAGGTTCACAGGTCACAAGAAAAACTTTGGTGCGGGTGTGGTTACATAGGGATGAAACTCATAATTAAAAATTACAAAGGTTATCGATTCTTTAGATTTTAGTGCAGACACCTGCCGGAGTTGTTGCCTCCCTTTGCTGTTAGTACTTTTCTGAGCAAAATGGGAAATAATCAGTGTTCAGGCTGAAACAGTGAAAGCAGGATGATGATATATATCTTTAAAAGAGGCCTAGCAAATGTGCATAGCTCTGTTCCACTTCACGTACCCTTATCAAGCCAGTACTGATTCAGAATATTTCAAAGGTTCTAATTCTGCTGATTTTTTAAAAGTTCAAGGGAATGCTCTACATCAAAAAACTCCCATATTTTAGCATATTGGTGTGCAGCAGAAAGTACAGAGGGTATTTCTAGGTCCCCTGAAATACTGAAATGCCTTCTTTTCTTATACTATTCTGAGTATAATGTATTTACATATTAAATGGATTGACAGACATGTTTCACAAAATGCTCACCACATCTCAGTCGTCTTAAGGGTTTTTTTTACATCCTTTGTTCAGTTGTATTTACATGAAAAATCTAATACAAAACACATTCAAAATCCCCTGTCCATTTCAGGTCTTAATGTATTATTTCTGACTCACTGGTGAGTGATAGAATTTATTGTGATGAATGCTAACAGATAAAATGTTTTGTTTAAACGTCTTTCACCTTGAAAAAACTACAGGGTTTTACAGACTGTATAAAGCATCTTTCCATCAATCAACAAGTGAGGTTTTAGAGTAAAATGAATTGCCTGCATAAAATAGCAACAACAACAAATCTGTGAGACAATGTATTTTTTTTCCAGTTAAAACACTGGGAGATTTGGAATTTGACAATACAAAGACATTTAAATTTTTACTTTTACTGCTATGACTACAGCTTTTAATATTCCAGAAGGTGTCAAAACCAAAATCTTTATATCTCAACAGAAAAGTGTTATCTAAATGGGAGTGTGTTTTTTTGAATCATCTTCCTATATAAATGTTCCTTAGATAGCTTTGAGTTATGTAGCATCAGCACTGTTCTGCTTATTTTCTGAAATATTGTAGAAACTGACAGCACAGAAAAAACTGTAAAAGCAGAATTATTAAAGTTTGAGGGGTCTAGACTTTCTAAAAGTGACTCCTGTAGTTTCTGCATTCATTTGCAATATTCTGACATATTCACCTAGCAGCAATGTAATAGAATTTTAGAAAACATTTTGGTTTTCTTTTATTGTTGATGTTGCAATTTTTCCTTCAGAAAACACATCCAGTCTATGTAAGTCTATAAATTATGGGGTTTTATAAGGTTTTATAGTCTCAAATGTTAATTAACTGCTGGCAAGAATGGATTTCTGTGGGGTTATTGCAAAATTACGAAAACAAGAGAAGGTAAAATAAGGGTTGCAATGGGATAAGTAGTCTGATCATTTTGAATAAATATACCAGATTTATGCTTCACTATGGAAGTCGTGAAGACCTCATGCTATAAACTCATTAACCATGTAATTCAGCAAATTTTCATCATTATGCTGAAATATAAATTAGCTTTTTTACTTCTTGAAATTATATGTTAATCTCTTTTCTTTCCAAAATATCTGTAAATGTCCTCCAGTCGATTAATATCCAGTGTGAGTACCTCCAAACTCAGTTTTGCCAAGACCCTTAAAATTTAAATGCTGATGAAGATGATCCTAAAAATGTTTAGGCAATACTCTTTGTGAAAATTTCATACTACAGGAAAACTTCAGCTAGTACTGCAGTACAATTATTCTGCAGTAGAAAGGCTACCGTTGCGTTAAATGGCATGGTAGTATGTTCATATGTGTTTTCTCAGCTGAAAACTTTTACCACTGAGCACATTCCCTGAAGTACTAAAATATCTTTCTCAGATATTAGATCCTGAGCTTCCAAGCAGCTTTACAGATTTAACTGCATATATTGATCTAAAACATTACTTCAAATACAAATTTGTCCAAGAATTATTCTTTATGTCATTGTGAAGTTTATAACATTTAGAACTGAACAAATAGGAGTAGGCTTGTACATTAATATTTATTCAAATTTAGAATTAAAATTTGATTTCAGACTCTTTAAGACCATTTTATATTCATTTTTCATGAGCATTTATGTGCTGGTGCTTGATTAGTGTGACTGTTCATGACAAGTAAATGTTAAGGTCATATTTGCCAACAGCAAATTTTATATTGAATATGTAAATGTGAAATTTGCCATTAGCTGTTTGTTTGACCCCAGCCTTGCAATGGGATTAAAATGAGCATACTCTTGCTCTGGGACTGGTCTTTCTGTTTTTCCCCCAAAACTGGGCTCTGCTTAGTCAGACAGAATAGTCAAGCCACGTTTTCAACAATCTTAGCCCTATCTCTGTCCATAACAGATTTTAAAAAGAAGAATGATTACTAATGATCTTTTCACAAAGTGCATACATAAAACTGTACTTGTTTACTAAATATGTTAGAAATTTCCTATAGAACTCCGCTGTGAGAGCACTTATTCTGGTAAATTTGAAGTGTGGGAACAGTTTGATTGAAGGAGCAGGGGATTCCTGTATATTTAATATATAAGCAAGCATTTTCATTGTTTTGTCAATGATCAGGACTAGAAAAAAGACCTTTCATGTTCATTGTGATAACAAAAAAAAGGTGCAATATGATCAACTGGTGAAATCAAAGAATTTCAAATCCTTTAAAATGGAATTATTTCCTCCAATTGAGGAGCAAACATTACCTGCAAAGTTTGGAGACCTTAATTCTGTGTTACTGTCCAGTTTCTCTTACAGCTTACTAGAAAAAAAAACACTCCCACTTTCAACTTCACTTTGATTTTTACTCTTACTTTGTTCTTTATGTTATTGTTGAAAAAGCAAAAGCTTCTATCTGAAGCTTTTTGGCTTTAGCATCACGTCTTCTAGCAAAAGAAAAATATGTGTCCGTCCATAAAAGGATTTCTAGTGATTTTTATTCCAATTGTAACTGCATACTCTAGGAATCACACAGGCAAATATGGAACAATTTGGTTTATTATGTAAATACAGCTCATGTTATTTTATTTTCTTCAGGTAACATAGATAATGTCTTTAGTATTTTTCCTTATGCTGAATGTTTTATGTGACTTTTATATAGAGGATGGAGACTCCTAAGTGACTAAGTCATTCTTCTAAGGTTTTCCTGGCTAAATGCTGAAATATGGCTATTGGGTTTAAGAGGCCATAAACAACATTGTTCTTCAATTCATCTTATGATTGTCTGCTAGAGTCTGTTGTATTCTTGTACACTGTTGGTGTTGGCGAATGTGTTATCATGCACTGTATGCCATAATACCTGCAGGCCACAATCAAAATCTTATTATTCTATATAGGAGATATTGATATTATTACCTGTTTTGTTGGTTATTTCATTTTTAAGTAATTTCATGACTGAAGCTCTGGCCTATATCTAGCACTGAGTATTTTTGCGGCAACTCTTATCACCAGAATGTGTTATTACAGCATAACCTGTCTTTTCGCAGATTACTGGATGATAATCAAAAACCTACTTAAAGATGTGTCAGGGAAATCTGTGATGGAATATTTAGTATGGTCCTTATTATAGTACACTTTACCCTAAATAATTTTCTTTTTTTTTTTTAGTCCAAGAAAATCACTCTCATTAAATTACTTTGCTTCCATTTAAAGACTGTTTTACCTATCTTTTGCTTTCTGAAATTCTTGTTAGAGAATAGCAATACTGAGAATTGAGTTGTAGCCTACAGAGAATTAGTAAATTATAATTTATATTATATTGGAGTAGACCTACTAAAATTGTGCTATTTGCATGAGTAATAAAGATAGATTTCACAAGGATGTTTAACATATATATGATGAGTAGAAGGACTTTCTACATAGTATCTTCGGATTAAAATATGGCCTAGATTTTGCTTAAAAGAAAAAAAAAATAATTTTTATGTCGTGGATCCTTGAAGGTAAATGTGCAAAGCCTCTGGAGGTTGCTTAACGTTCTACATGTTGCTAATGTTGACAGCTTTTTTTTAATATTATCCATAACATGTTGTTGAGAGGTAAAAAACACCACCACAATGTAAGCTTAGCCTACTGTCACAGTTGGATTCAGATTATTGTGAAGTCCAAAAACCTTGTGTCTTAAATAAGAAATCCTCTATAGACTCCTGAGATAGCCTAACATTCATCTGGCTGTACACACCAGCACACACAGGATACTGTGCAACCTTTTGGCAAAGCTGTGTAGAAGTCAGTATATACTATTACAGCAGTGGTGTAAATCCTTCTTCCATTTCAGTAGGAGTTTTGTTTTGTTTATTAAGAGGAATGCACATTTCTCCCAATGCATCAATATTTTATTTCGACAATGTCAATGAAATTGATCCCAAACAAAATCTAGTTCCTATGTAAATTTCTGAGCTATCATACCAATGAGAGGTTTACCCAAATACATAGAATTGAAATGAAAGTGTGTGTTGGTAGATGATGAAATGTACATGTTAATACAAGTAGTTGAAACCAGAATTAGGCTTACTGATTTATAATACTTGACTGTTGGTGAGGTTGAGTAGTTTATCTAAATACAAAGGTGATGGTTTTAACAGTCTCACAGAGATATAATTTACAATTAGAAAACTATCTTAAATTAAGTTTTGTGTTGTCCAAAAGAATACAAGTTTCCTATTTCATATATTTAAACAAATTGTAGAATCAATGCTGTTTAGTTTCAACCACACTAGGAACAGTCCTAGTATCTCTAGCATTTTCAGTATTATTGCTCTAATATTTCTCAATATTATAGTTATTGCTTCATTCATCTTAGACAGTTGTTTTGGAACTCATTAAATATATAATTACAAAAATATGTGTTTATGAATTAGCTCAGAAAGATAGTAGGTGCCCAGCAGGTGAATATATAGTAACATTGAGAAAATGTAATAGCTGTGAGAGTTTAAAGTAGAAGACTTCTTAAGGCTGCATAATTACACAGATCATTCAGTGTACCTGAGTAATCCTGGAGAAGCAGAGCCATACAGAGAGTAGATAATGTGAAAATGAAGATAGGCGGTTCTGAAATCTGACATATACTCACTAGATATAGATACACTGAAAAGGCTCATGAAACTTGGAGTTTGAGTTGGAGCCTTCTGGGTTTTGTTGGGGGTTTTTCATTATTTTTAGATATTTTTAGGTATTTTCTTGTCTTGAGAAACTGCCTATCATGTAGAGCTGAATGGCTAATAAATGCATCTTTGTGTATTTATTTCTTCTGTGAACTAGTTTCAGACAAATAGTAGTCCATCGAATACAGGTTGGGAAATATTAACAAGACACTTTGTTTGGAATTAGAATCAACATTTGCGTTAGAATGTCAAAGATATACTGTAGATCACGGTAAATTGTATATTAGAGTTTAAATCTATATAGGGAATTAGTATTTTCCATTTTTCAGAATATGGTATGAAATGTTTCAGCTCAGAGACCTATGGTGTCCCCTGTGACATATGGTCAGGCACTCAGGGTATGATGTTCCCAGTTTTGGTAAACTTAAAATTTTAACAGGTTCTAATTTCTTGTTTTTCATAGTTTCTCTATTAGAGTAATGGTGTTCTAATGATTTAATATGAATTGTGATGTCCAGTAAGTGCTGTCTTTAGTAGAACGGAATTCAGAATTAGAGTACATGACCTAGGAATGCAAATTAAGCACTTACAGCAGTATGTTTTATGAGTGATATTTATTAATGATGCTAAGATTAATGAAAGAAGAACAATAAAATGCTTCAGACTTTTCCTGGCAGACTTTTACTTTCATAATTGGTTTTTTCCTCAGGTGTTTCCATTGGTATCTTGTGCTGAGGTACTCCTATATTACTTTTGAAAAGATAAGCATGCAACTAAGCAATAATTGCAGTATATTGCTATTTTGTTTGAAAGATTACTAAACATTTTAGTGTTGACTAAACTTGAGGTTTAAAGATTTCCAGAAAGCTTTCATCAGATCTTTTAGACCAACTTGGAAGTCCTCCATTCCACAAGTGCTGGAATTAAAAGTTTATAAACGGATTATTTTTTCCAACTTGATTTTAGCTCTATCACTGAAGTGACAATATTCTCTTTTTACCTTGGAACTGCACTGAAGAAAGAACTGACAGGAGTCTCTCTCCTCTGTGTGACCTATATTTGGTCCTCTGTTGCCTGATGGAATTTTTTTTGTGTGAGTGGATTATATTTCCAACAAATTATTTGTGAAATTAATCTCTTTCTCCTACCTCGTCATTACAGTTATTCATGTTGCTTACATCTGGTTATCTTAGTCATTTTCTATGAAGGAAACTCTGTAGATGTCTCTTAGTGTCAGCTAATATAAATGGCCTACTTTGTATGTAGTCTTGAAATATGATGAAATCTATCTATTTTTAAAGGCAGATCACTTAGTTTTCTACTGATGCTTTACACAGAATTCTTGAGGTTACATGTTCCGCTACCTCTGTGTCTGAAGGCCATGAACTTTTGAAAACATGTAAGAGCAACCATCAATGAAGGAAGACTGAACATAGTTGTAAGATGACTGATATGACGTTGTCTATCTGAGAAGCCACCTGATGGTCTAGCTTAAACAACTGCTGTCATTTGGAATCACGAATAACTTTGTTTCTGAGTCGTTGATCTGATGGGACTTGCTGAAAAGCATTAAACCCTGAATCTCTGTGTACATTACCCTGAAATGATCTTTTGTATAGTGTCTTAGTAGATGGAGCATTCACTGAGTACGTGGAACTTTGATTCATTTCCTGTGTCAGCTTGAGAAGTCATAAACTTCTATCTGCCACTTTTCAGAACAGTTTCTGCAAAATAAAATTTCAGAATAAATTTTCAGGATAAGTAGACCCAGCAGGGTGTCTCTGCTGTAACTGCTAATCTTACTGCATACCCTTGCCCTTTATAGAATAGTACCAGTAACAAGATATGTGCAGAAGAGGATTCTGAAGGGCAGGGCACGTCTTCTTGCATCCTTGCCATGTGCACCATTCTGCCCTGCATTTTCTTTTGCCTTGTTTGGAGAAGCTCCCAGTTCCAGCATGAAGCCAGTTTGGTTTTGTACCTAAATATCTAATACAGTTCTGGAACCAGACAGCAAAAAATTAAAACCTGCAACTATGGTATTGTCAAACTATGGTCTGAAATATACTTTAAGTTGTGCAGCCAGCGTTGGAACTGCTGTCATAAAATGATATTCTAGTTTGCTCTATATATCAGTAAGAAAAATTTTATGAAAAAAAGAAAGCTTTGGTAGTTTTTGCTATTATATTTGTTGATTAACTTTCATTGTTGGCAAATACTGTGATAAATACTAGATTTTAGGAATTAATCACTCCTCATACAGTGACGTGTTTTTAATGCAAATATTCTGTGCTAACTACATGGCTTTTGTTGAACAAGAGAGTTATTTTTTTTAAATAAGCATAATTCAAGGCAGTTGTGTGCATGCATTGAGCTTTGGACCTTTGTGTGATTGTACCAAAATACATGTTGTGGTATCTGCTGATGGACTTAATCAGTGCACTGTGTAACTATGCACCGTGGCTAGGAATGTGTCTTCCACTTTTTTTTTTTTTCCCCCTCCCCAGATGTCTGTAATTCTAGGTATTCATCAAAGAACTGAATTTTCTTTAAAGCACACTGAAGAGTGGAATTTACTCTGGGACAAAATGGATATTAGGGGTATAGAAGTCTTCTGTTTTAAATCTTTGCCGCCTAATTGGTGGGTAACTTTCATTGGTAATTTAAGAGGGGATTTATAGTCTAATTCAGGAAGGAATACTTACTCTAGTCAGAGGGACTTCATGCTTCAGTTCTTTCTTAAATAGATTGAGCAAGACTTCGGCATATGTTAAAATATTTTCTTGAACTGGGACTTTAAAAGGTTTTATAGAATTAAATGGCAATATCATTGTACACATTATTAAAAATCCAGACTAGCGTTATTATTGTATAGAGATTGAGCAATATCACACATCACCATAGGATTCACTTTTTCAAATGGCCCCCTTGCAATCATTACAGTAATTTCATGGAAATATAGACACTGTCGCTCCAGAAACACTGGCTTTTCTAATTTCACTGTTTCACACAGCTACTACTGCAGAAAAGCACAACTGTTATTTTTGCCTGTCTCAGTTCACTCATTAACATCATAACTTTATATAGGGCTATTTGTGGTAGAAGTAAATTAACTCTTGATCCCACTGGTAGTAAGCTTATACTATATGTAAGAAAGTTTATTGACAGTATTTAATGTCTCTGTGTACTTCTTTTCACATCAACTCATTCTACATAAAATGTATATTTATGATTTCTAAAACAGCAGCAAGAATTTTATGTCTAGCCTAATGGCAATGAGATGTTAAGAATTTTTAGTGTCACAGCTTCTTCTTTTTAAAGGGGATGACTTCATCAGACACTCAGCAGCAGTAAATCAGTAGCTAGTATTGCTCACTAGATGAAATAAATAAAACTAAGTCAAGTAGTAACAGCAATACTAAATAGCTTTTCATTACTTAATCCATACAACATCTGTATCAACGTATTAGGAGTTACTACTATGCGTTGTTAACTATTAAAATAAAAACCTGAAAGAGTTAGGTCAATTCATATGCCTGAAATCTAGGGCTTTGTAGAAAAAACACGTCTTGAATAGTCAGCACAGCCTCTGGAAATAAAACAGATTATTACCTTTCAGTGATACAGAGAATAAGCAAATCTGTTTAATGGTGCTGGGTCATGCATTTTCTGCAGCCTGGGATACAATGCTTTAGAAATTGTCAGGTCAAATGCAAAGACATACTGATCTCTTCAAAAGTGAGCTTGTCCATAGCTTACAGTGGTCAGGTATAATCTTGTTAGACTTTATAAATATTAGGTGTACTACTGATTTACATTTTTTTTCAAACAAATATTCCATGGATTTAGCACTGTGAATTTATCTCACTTTTACCAAACTCTTCTTATGTGATAAAAAAAGTTAGGAAGCTGCATTTTTCTTCTCAAAAATTTTGAAATTATGTTTCTATATTTATTTAAAATTAGTATTCCTTTTTTTGTTTCTTTTTCACTTTTTAGAAGTTGTGTCCATTTATGTCTTTTCACATACTAAGGCAAATGTTTAAAATATTTTTGGTTTATGTAAATTTAGAAATACCTTCTCTATTAGCAGCAGTGAACTGAAAATCTTTTACTTCTACAGCTACATTTCATTAATATTGATAGTCTTTTTACCATTTATACACAGTTGATTGACAAGGTATTAGCAATGTATATACAATAAATGTGAGGGAGCTTTCTCCTAAGTAAGAGAGCAGGATAGCTAGGCTGATATCTATCCATTTCTTTATCTAAAAATTTTATCATGATTGACATCTGGTTTCTTCAGTATGTTTGTGAATTTACTGCAGGGGTAAAAGCTCATTGCTTCTTTGTTAGTGGAAGATGCTACCAGTTCTTCAGATCCACATGTTTATACTTTTGCAGATGAAATCATTTTTCATGAATGTACATTTTTCAAGCCTGAACAAGCAATACATCTACATTCACACAGTCCTCATTTTAACAAAATAGTTCTGTAAATTTTTGAGCTAAACTGATGTTAGTCAACAAGGAAGCGAGAAGAAACAATTAATATGCCAGTATTTCTGACTGTTGGTAGAATTCCGCTCATGTTTGTATAAATCTAGAAATTCATACTGTATTGTATCTTCAAGGCAAACAACTGTTTGACTCCCTATTTTCAAGAAATTTTTTTCCATAAACATAATAATTAGTCAAATTACTTTTAGCTGTTATCTTCTTTTGTAAAAGTTACCAATTATTTTTCCATTCACAAACATGAACTGTTCTGGTATGCCACTAAAAACATTTCTCAGTAAAAGCAGATTTTTTCTTGTACCTCATTCTCTTTCTATGTGGAGGAACAGATGGCATGGTATACACCTTGAATGAGGACACAAAGGAAAGGAATCTTAGAAGGCATACTCAATTTAAAACAGTTCAGTAATTGTTCATTTCTGATGTAAAATAAAGAAAAAAAGTAAAATAAAAGTAAAGCTTTTAACTGAAACCTACAGAAAGACAATTAATAAATTTAATTAAAAATCCTATTTTCTTTAGCTAACTTTATTTCCCAGAATGGCTTTGCTAATGAATAAAAAGTAAGTGAAATGGGATCGATAGCTTGTCTCCTCTTTGTTGTAATCATTACGTAGTAGTTCCCCTTTTTAAAATCTTTTCTCTCTCCTTAGTCTTTATTCTGCATCCCAAAATCTAGTCACTTTCTGGATTATGTGCTTCATACACTCCAAAATACACTTCAGTGAAATAAGTATTGCTGATTTCAACTGAAATATATACCAGCTTAAGTTCTTCATCCTGTGAGATAAAGAGGCTTGAGAGAGAGAGAGGTTAGAGAAAAAGGTCACAGTAGACTACTTATGGCAACTTCTAGCCTTTACAGAACAATATATTATCAAATGAAATCATGTAGACTTGTGGCTTGTTTTACTCTTGAAAGAAGAAAGATTCAAGGACAGAGTTTACTATCAGCTTCTTTCACAAATGATATCCACTTTTTCTGAAGTATCTTAAAGGGCAACTTTAGAAATTAAAGTTGGTAATGCTGTAACTTCACCACTTTTTTCTTCCCCATTTGTGATTAAAAAAAAAAAAGTTTTTTGAAAGGCAGAGGGTAGCTGTATTTTTTGTGCACTTTGTCTGTCCACATCTGTCATTTCAATAGAAAATACATTCCTGTAGGTTTCTCTGTTGGCTGTCACTATTCTGAATTGTGTGACTGCTGCATAAGACAGTAGAAGGATTAATTTTCTATGAAGGCTGAGGATGTGGTGTGGTTTCTCTGAAGGAATTTAGGACTTTGGAGTCTTCATCTACTGTTCTGCAGATTGCAAGTCATCTTTCTATGAAATAAGTACTACCTATGAATTCTATGGTATAATAATCGTCAGAACTGGGATTTGCTCATCAAAGAGGTTATTGTTACAGATGAAAATTCTGGCATTCAGTTTAAGTTGATGAAATTGTGATGTCTGTGTTTATTTGCATACACATATAAATACATACCACACATTTAATTGCATACTACACTGCCTTGACAACCACTTTGCTATTTTAGACAATGAAGAGCCTAGCATTTCAGAGTAGATTTCAGATACTGAATTAAATATTCTGTCATCATGCAGTTATTCCTCTGTAGCAACCAGTGGGGAGTAGGAAGTATTGCGTTTAAATGCAAAGTCAACATTTTTCTTGAGGAACTGCTTTAACTTAACGTAATGCAGTGATTCCATGTGAAAGCATCCTTGCGTATAGTCGTATGTGTGCATGTAACTAAAGCTGTAGGATAGGTTATTGATAGGTGTTAATTAAAGAATGGCAATCCTCCATAAATTATTTACAAGGCTTTCTCAGAAGCAGCAGCATGACTGAAGGGTTACTTGTGTGTTACCTATGAAAACAAAGCAGAAAAGGAACAGATATATGCTAGTTTAAGATGTTTGTCTGTCATTGCGTAGCAGCTCTCTGAACAGTGCTCCCAGCGAGCTGGCTCTCTGCACAGTATGGGTGCAGTCACTCAGATAGAGGCTTGGTGCAATCTTATGTCTTTGTAAACCTGAATTAAATCAGCCCTTAAAGAGTTTTGAAGTTACAGCACCAGAAGAACAGGAAATGGTTGTCCTCTGGAACAGAGTTATGTCACCTGCTTCTTCTTGACTCTCATGTTATAACATGATTCAAATATTATCTCTTAATTCACTGTTAAAGTGTAGCATTTTGCTTTGTGGCTTTTGTGTCTCCTTTGTGCCACTCTGGGGAGGTGCCTGGGGTTCCCTTTTTCTGCTGTATGTCTTGAGGTGTCTATCAGCCGTACCATGCAAAAGCTAAAGGCATGAACAAGAGCTGCAGGAGCAATTGTGGGAGAGTAGAGGGGGGCTAAAAGCATTCACAAGTGCACAGGTGATTTACGCATTCCTATGTCCAAAATGCAAACTGCCCTTTGGCAAAACCCAAGCTTGAGCTTATCTAAGATTTAAGGCTTAAAGTAGGTACTTCTCCTCTGTGGCTGTTAGGAAGATTAAGTCTCTCATCCATGCTAGAGTGCTTCAGCTAAATCTAACTCTGACTGTTGGAAAGACTTACACATAGAATTATGGCACAGCTGTGGAAACTACTGCTATTGTTTTGGTTGGAGATTTCTGAGAAAACCTCAGGGGGGAAAAAAAGCATATTTTTTTATACATACATGCTACTGTGAATGATTCCAGATCTGAAAGAAGGAGGTGCACAGCTGAACCATGTTAGAGAGCAAATTGTGCACAAGCACAGTGCAAAGCCAGTGCTGTTACAAGAGGCCAATGCCCTCCTCCCATTGCCTGCATGTGTGACTAGAAACATAACGGACAACCATATAGCAAGCTATACATCTTGCTTTCTTTTTAAAAAAAAAAAGTCTTTGCAATGAATTGCTAAGGAGTTGTGTTCTGGTATATGAAAGCTGCATAGCGTTGCATACATTTGCTGATGCATTTTGGTCATACATTTATTTCAAGGTGTCTTGTCGATATTTCTATTCCAGGTTCAGGTCCTTCGCAACGCAGGGGAAGAAGTCACCCTAACTGTGTCCTTTCTGAAAAGAGCACCTGCTTTTCTCAAACTGCCACTGAATGAAGATTGTGCGTGTAAGCCTTTATTACTTGATCAAAAGAAAACTCAATTCAATGCTCATGAACACTTGCAGCTTCTGAACCTACTGTGCATTCGAGGTGACTGACAGCAGATTTTTTGGTCAGCATTGCTGCCTGAATATGAGCTGCTCAGATTGCCAGGTCTTGTAGTAATATTCACCTCAAGCAAAAAATTGCTATCCTTACTTGAAAAACAGATGACCAGGCATTTGGCTGGTGTGAATCAGCAAAGTTGCAGGTAAAACAGTGGAATTACATTTGTTTAAAGTAGTTCACATCCTAATGCAGGGTATTTAAAAGCAGTTTTTCAGGCAGCATCATGTAATATTTTAGTCTGAAAGGGTTTTGTTCTTGCAAGTGTGAAAATGAGTTTGTGTGTGTATATAAGAGGGCTTAGCTTTACCATTTAAAATTCAGCGGCTTTGGTGGAGGTGTCTGTCTACCTAAAAATAAATTACTCTGGGATGATTAGTTTTGTTTAAGTTCAATCGAGTTTTAGTCAACTAGCCCCATGAGAGACATACGGAGACAGCTGTCTTCCTTTAATTATATTAAATTGTAAGTGTGAGTGCATAATTATAGACAGTTGCAGCATATCTAAGCATATTTATATGTCAGCCTCTTCCTTTTGTCACCGCTGCTTTCATTCTTCTTGCTCCTAAGAGGATAAAATGAATTGCTTAATTTTCAAGCAACAAAATAATAAATGTTTTATTTCAATACTTTCAGCATTTGATTTTAAGTTAGTAGGAACTGAATAAACTTGAAAATAAATTAAGAATAAATTACAAAATAATATTTTATACAATAATTTGTTGAAATGCTGGCTTTATCGTTCACCTAGGTATTAAATTTTAGTGAGAGAAGAAAAAAATTGGAACGCTGCATTCTTAAATAAAAATGTTTCCCAGTATATTTGTCCCTTATATGAAAGATTATGTTACCACAAAGTACCCTGAGTAACATGCACAAACATGCATTTGCATCAATCCTGTTACTAATCCTAAACTGTTATGAGAACAGTTAGAACTGTAAACTTCATTGAGAGTAACAAAAGCATTATTCTAACTAGTTCCTTCAAGTGAAAACCAAGCAAATAGTTATACACTTTCCTTTTATTATCAAATCTGCAAAAAGCTTTGTTTTGTATTTTTTTTCTTTCTAAATGGATTATTAACTTTTTTAAGCAAAGCACCAGGAGAGTGAATCTTGAGCCTCCACTGAGCTTAAAAAGGCACTCTTCTCAAACCAGGAGACAGACACTGGCTGAATGGAGAAAGTAAATGAATGTTAGATATCCCAAAACCAGTGAGGGGTTTGTATACATACAGACATACACACATTTGAATTATAACATTATAGATTAATGAATGTGTTTTGGTGCATTCATGTTTGTATTAGGTGCCCCCAGTGACCAAAGCAGTGGCACATCCTCTCCTCTATGTGACAGTGGTTTGCATCTCAACTACCATCCTAACAACACGGTAAGAGCTTATATTTCTTTGATAGGATTACACAGAAGAATAATAATGCTACAATAGCTAAGTGGAAGTAACTAATAAAGGACAGCCACATGGGAGGAGATGTGATTAACACTGGAGATAAACACAGGGGGCACAAAGACCTTCCAGATATTATGGCTGCAAATTATACTATGACAAATTATACCAGTTGAGATTGTACCTTGATAGACGTGATTACTAGTTTTAGCTTAGCAATAGGGATTTTGCGAAAGCTTTTTCTTCTAGATTGTTTCTACAGCACAGGAAAGAAAATTGTTAAAATAAAAATATATCTATTGAAAGAAAAGATCGAAAAGTTCTTCAGAGTATTTTTCCATGATTTTTATTTAATTTATTATCTAAAATTTTTGGCAAAGGATGATTTAGGTATATGTTTTTGCCTATTTTTAAAGAGCATTTTACTTCTAGTAACTCACACTTAAAATCTTACTGAAGAATGATAGCATTATGGAGTAGAGTCTCTTTAGGATGAAATGCTACAGATATCTGATCAGATTTTTAAATGAAAGATGCCTTTGAAGTGCAACAAGAGCATTTTAATGATTTTGTTAGTCAGGAAATTGAAAATTTCCAGTTTTAAAGTGGTCTTTGCTGTGTATTTGGCTTTGTGAGAGGGGAAAATACTCAGGTAAAATAAAAAGCACTGGATAAATAAACAAATATACGGCATAATTATTACAGATATATTTTTTTAAAAAACTCAGAAATGTAGGCATTTTTAGGTAGACTCTGCTGTTTTTTATTTCTGGCTTGTTTTATTGTTCTTTCATACGTCACTGGTAAATGTTTTAAACAGCAACTCAGAGACTTAAAAGTCAATAGCACAGATTTAATCCTGATATAATCTGGAAAACCTTTAGGATTTATCCACTTTTGTGGGAGCTGGAATTCATAACAATAGGATAAAGCCAATAAAACTAGTGTCTTAATGCAAGTCAAATAAAAATACTTAATACATGTGTGTATGTATATATATACACACTTACATATATAACACTAGTGCAACAACATCAGAAACAGACTTTTCTCAACAGTCTGTATATGTATGCATGTAGAGAGGCTATTGCAGCAGACCCGAAACTTATTTTGCTAGGCACTTCATTTCTAACTTTGCTTTTAGGGTAAAAAGCATGCTTCCATTTGTGATTCTTATTTCTGCACAAGTTGAAACTGATCTAAACTAGTTACAGTTTCTAATTGAACTGATAATAATTTACTGAAACCAAGTCTTTTTCTCTCTGTTTAAATAATATAACAATGCATCGTGTATCTGTAATTCACTCTAAATTCAATTCTTCTGCTGAAAACCAGTATGTGGATGTCCCCTTGTAATGGGAATAGAATGCTTCTTATAACCAAATACGACCTCTGTATGAATTCCTAAATTATATGCAACACTTATATCATGGTCCTTACATTTACTCAGTATATTCTCTAGAATGTATTATGACTTACGGCCATAGTCTATTTCTTCATTCACAGCCTTGGTGTTTCATATAACAGAGGCTTCTGATTCAGAATTTGGAATAAACAAGGCTGGGTTTGGTCTTTTGCCACAATTCAGAGTTATGCAGGTTAAAGGTAGGATTAACGTCTCTGTTGCAGCAAGGTCTAGGCTTACAGTTTGCATCTAAACTTTTTACTATATTTCAGCTTTTTCCTCAAGTTTAATCACAGCTGAAAAAAAGTTCCTGAAAGCAGACAGAAGATGTTAAAAATTCAATAATGTTTAAAACAATGCCCTAGCTTAGTCTTCCTAGCCAATCATTATTTATTTGGATTTAATCTATGGAAAGTTTCACCAAAGAATCTATGTTTCAAGTAAGTGAACCTAACTTATGAAAAGCCTGTCGTTCAGTTAAATTGATGTTCATAGCAATCTTTTATTTTACATACATAAAAGATATATGTAAAAGTGAAGTTCATGTTTGCAAAACTTTATAATTCCATAGATCTTACACAAAAATCACACTCTAGAAAAATACAAGGTGTACTTAATTTTTGTAGTGTTTATTTTATAGAAGATACAAGTAATAAATATAGTATGAAGTCTGAAATTAAAAATTTGTGAATGATGCAGGATTCGCAGGAACAATTTTACTCATACTGAGTACTAAGTACTAGTACTAGATAGATTTCAGTGAGAATCATGTTTCTTCAGAAAAATAGCATCATCACTAGCACTGTATTGTAAAGCATTTTATAAAGAAGGGAAGAGATGTTGGATTTTCAAAAATGTTGATAATTTTGCTTTTTATTAAAAGAATTTCTCATTCAAATCTATATTCTGTAAAAATACTGGTGAAATTAAACGGTAAATGTTTAAATACTCATTCTTTGTAGATATGACCACAGACATGATAAAGTTCCATTTTCATATAAGTAATGTCTTGTGTAAATAGGTAAAATTAAAATACCGTAAGCATATAGTTTTAACTAAACAATTTTCATCACATATTAAGTCACATTTGCAATTACCAGGCTTTGAGGTGATGTCATGAGAATACACATATATGTAAATGGATATGGGACCACAGGAAACAATTGAATTATGGTTGTACAGTGAGATCAACTGAGATAAACTTTATTCAGGATAGAGGTATAAAACTAGTAACTGATGATGTGATATGTAGTAAATACTTCTATTCGTGACTAGTCATTTCAAAAAAAGGACACAATCTGTTTTTCCTATGTTTTTAGAATACTGTTCTTCACACTTCCTCTAAGCATATTGATGTTAAGGTTTATATAGATTTGTTTTATATGAGAGAAATAGTTCAGAATCTCACCAGTGCTAGCTAAAACTGATGCTAAATTATTTGGGGAACATGGAAGATGATGCCACATGAAAAATGAGTCTTTGAAGTCTCTCTCTCTTTTTCCAAATCTGCTGAGTGACGTATAGTGAAGCCCAAAACTGAGAAGGACTTTTTAATGTTTTTCAGGATACATTATCGTGTTCCTCATGGCCAGCATCCCCAGGACTTAGGTGGGAAAAGAGGTGGTGTGATCTCCGGTTAATTCCCCTTCTTCATTCACGGTTTTCCCAGTACCTTCCAGGATCAGATTTGTGCAGGTAAAGAAGTTCAGAAACATGAAACTTGATTTCATGGTTGACAGATACAAGCCTTAAGGAAGTTGCCTTGCTAGAATAATGGCATTATTAGTTCCACTACAGCTGTCAGAGACATGAAACATAAGAGCTTTCATAAAGGTCTGTCTAGATCCACTACAACTGCTATTCTGCTCTGACATCAGACACGACCAGGTATGTAGGGAAGGTGTATGATCTTCCCATTTGCGTCTAATGGTCAGCATGTTTCTCAGTTTGAGATTGCACTTAGGGCATCATATTTAATACCTGCTAATGGTCCTGTCCTCTAAAATTTCTTTGTAAGCTGCTTTTTTTATACCTTTGGTTTTTGAAATGCACTGTGGCATTCAGCTCTGCAATGTAATTATGTTTTTAAAATGCATGCACTTTTTTTTTTGGTGTCAAATCTCACACCTGATAACTGCATTGGGTGAAATAATCTTGTTGTTCAGGAACAACAAGGGCTGGCTGCCCCATGGGGAAGGCAAGCCAAGAGCAGAGGGTGGTAATGGAGAGTTTTGGGTAACAAGGCAGTTTTAACATAGAAAAGGGCCCCATCTGACTGCCCCTGTGGAGAAGCAGAGCAGTGTTCAGGTTAGTCCATCATAGTGAGATGTGGCTCAGGTCAGGCTGGGAAGTAAGCACACAAGTTGGATCTGAATCAATGGGATACATGTCCAGGCACAGGCATAGCTACACCCAAATTCAGGCGAGGACCAAGGGCAAGGGCCTGAGCTGACACACAGCTTCCAAGGGAAAGGAGGAGGATGGCTCCCCACTCAAGTGTGGATCCCCACAGCAGCCTGATCCCACAACCCACAGCCACGCCGTGGCAGAGCTGGCCTCAAGCACAAGCAGCCAGACACCCAGGAGTGGTGGACTCTGAGCCCCAGCCCTTGTATGAAGGGAAATGCTAAATAAGCATTCTTGATTTATCTTTTTCTAACTTCAAGTGACTGTCTTCTGTTTTCCAGTTTGAAGGATCTCTGTTGTTATCTCCTTTTAGGGAAGCCCTTCCATAGCTCTGATTATCTTTGTTATTCTCTCTGTTTCTGTATTAATTCTAATTGATCTCCTATGAGACAAGTTGATCAAGACTGCAAGGAGGATCCTTCTCAACTTATATTAAGACATAATGATATTTTCCATTTTTTTATCTGTTCTTTGCTAGTACTTTGTAATAACCTATTACCTTTTAACTGTCACTGAACACTAAGGTGATGGTTTTTAGAGAATTGTTTGTAGTAACTCTTGCATTTCTTTCCTCAGTGTTTACAGCTACAGTAAGGTTATTTGTTGCTTACATATAGCTTAGATTGTTTTTTCTAGTATTTGTTACTTTGTATTTATTAACACTAAAATACATTGACATTTTGTCTCCCAATCACTGGGGAAGCTGTCCAAAACTCATAGTTGGGTTTAAATGTATTGCATCATATAGACCTACAATTTGTCATTATTTAATATTATCCTAGTAAATCAGCAGAAATCAGAAAGGAAGGCAAGAATATTCTGGAATGACTACTGTTTTTCAAGTGTTATGCATTTAAATAGAAAATAACCACAAAATCAGTAAGGCAAAGTATATAAATATGATCATACTTGTTGAAGTTTGAAATACCTAGGTATTTGTCGATACAAGAAGGACATGAAACTGTTGGAGCAGGTCCAGAGGAAAGCTACAAAAATGGTCTGAGGACTGGAGCACCTCTTCTATGAGGACAGGCTGAAAGAGTTGGGATTGTTCAGCCTGGAGAAGAGAAGGCTGCGGGTAGATGTTATAGCGGCCTTTCAGTACTTTAAGGAGGCTTGTAAGAAAGCTGGACTGTTTACAAGGACGTGTAGCAATAGGATGAGGCGCAATGTTTTTAAACTAGAGCTGTGTAGATTTAGATTAGACATTAGGAAGATGGTCTTCACTATGAGGGTGAGGTCATTAACTGCAGGACAGCTATGTACAATCACAGAGCATATTTCTCCATAACTTCTTCTTACCTATCAGAAACATTAACTTAAAAACAAAGAACTTTGTGCTTATCATTTGTGAGGCTGTGAGACCTTACAATTTGAAATAAGCTCTGGGTTTCCCATGTTGCCTTCATGTCTGCCAACTAAGGTGTGTGAGTCTGGGAAGAATTCCGTGTTATGCTATACCCTGACAGCTCATCAGGCATTAGCGGTTTAAGATTTCCTGTTCCTCTGTTCATACACATGTAAAATTACCTAATTAATACATAAAAGTTTCATTAATAGTTCTGGAAAAACTATTTTGTGAAAGAACCTTCCCAGTATCTTATCTCTGTTATTATACTCACCCCTCTGGTGTTTCTGTGGGTCCTACAGTCAACTGCCTCCAGATGGGGGTTATGATCTCCCCCAGAAACTAAAGGAAGAAGTGTGTCCTTCAACCTTGCTTTGGGGTTTGTGTGAGATGAATTTTACTGTTTCTTATCACAGCCTGCTTCCTTCTTACTGGTTCTCAGCAAGCATTTGAAAGTTGCACAAAAGCCTCCCACAGACTCAGTTAATTTTAAGTGCTGTTGTTTCTAAGTACACTAACTAGGTCTGCCAGCTTTTTCCTACTTGCAGGGCTGAAATTAAAGCAGGTTAGGCAATAGCCATTTCATCACTATATAATTGTGAAGCTAAAATCAGCCCGCAACTTTTGATTGGTAATAGTAAAATCATATTTACTTGGCTTCATGATCCTTGTTTTATTGAGGAGCAATGGCTGGCCCATGGAGTCAAGGTGTAAACCAGAGTCTACAATGGTTTATTGGCTGAACTGAAAGGGAATGGGATATACTCACCACAAAGGCAGGAGTTTTTTTGTTATGTATGTGAGCTCAGTGTTTAACAGTGATTGAAATAAAAGTAATTAAGAGCATGAAGCATTAAGGGTCCAAAATCATAACAGTCAAATCTGAGATCTGTTCTGCTGTATACTTCAAATAACTTATTGAATTGAATAGAACTATCCACATGTAAAATTTGGACATATTCCACTATTTGTAGATCTAGCGTTTTAAAATTCAGTCTTCTGCATCAATAAAACACAACCTTAAAGTGCACATTATAGAACTTGTACATTACAGAGAAAGACATTTAGGTAACAATGATATTCCAGAGATTTGAATTTCCAGAATATAAATTTAAAAGTATATTCATACAAATGAAAAGGTCTAAATTCATACTCTAACCTTGAATAACTGATAACTTTCTCCTTGTGTCCTTTTATGCTGTCTAAAATAAGGAAGTAAAGGTACTTAAAAGAAACAAAAATGCATTATAAATATGAGGGAGGAAGTGGGATTTTCATTGTCATAGAACCGACATTTTATGTTGCTAGCAAGACAGTTTGTAAGTCTTTTAAGTTAGTTTAAGCATCTTAAAATGTGACTACCTCTCAAAATTTGTTATGAAAGAAAGGTAGATAATTTTTAAAAGAGGCTGCTGTGAAGAGAAACATTAAGGAAAAGATAATGAAAATAATATAAAAAGTAACATAAAATGAAATTTAATTAATTACATTTTCTGTAATTAATATTTACAAGGCTGTTTTCACTATGTAAAGCATAATAACATTTTATGTTTCAGAGTTTGAAACATAAAATACATCATATAGGTACTGTTACACATCATAATTGTATTCTGGCTTTTCTAGTGGAATTCTTCAGTTGTATGAATTCTAGAGGATATTCATAAGAAATTCCAGAGGGCATTCAGGTTAATCTCAGAAAGCTTATTCATTTCAAATATCACTCCTGCATTCCAAAAGGCATAGAACCTGAGATGGGTAGTTGAATAACAATTCATCTGATCTTAACTTTTTTGCTGTGTTGTAAAGTGACTTACCTACTATTTCTTTTATTTAATACAAAACATGTATTTAATACTTTATTTTTTTCAGGTTTATGTGATTCTATGGGCTGGCTGGTAGCCCAGTTCAAAAAAATGCTATTAAAATAATCTAAGGCTAGGGATATATACTGGCCAGTCCACATTCAGAAGTAATTTATTAGTTAGTGATACATCTTTTAGTCTGTGTTTATTGATACTTGGACAAGAATATTCTGGATTCTGCTTTTGTATGTGCACAGATCAAATAGGAACAGTAGGAACAATCTGATGTCCCAAATGTGTCAGATTCACTGTGTTTGGGAAGTGTAAGTAGTACAGTAAGTAGTAGTAGTGTAAGGGAAATTTGTGCATCAGGTTTGAACCTGGAACATACTGAGTTTTCTTTCTTTGTCCAAGTTAGAGTCACACATTAATAGATTAATTGGATTCTTACTTTGGTTTACAATAGGCTGAGCAGAAAGAAGGGGAGTCCTGAAAATAATGTGGTTTTCTTCCTGAAAGAAATAATCAACAAATGTTTCTGAGCATCATGTTATGCTCTTTTCTATAAGGACTTATTTAGAATTTTATTCTTGAAGAATTTACTATATATATTTAAAGCCATTTAAAATAAAGGATATAGTAAACATATACTACCATTACCTGAAGATGCCTTAAACAAATCTTCCTCAAAAATACTTCCAAAATTATTGTGAAAATGAGTCATTGAAAGAAGTAACTCTCAGTTTGTGCCTTTGGATTTTAAAGAAAAATCACTACCCCTATGAAAAGGCAACCAAACTGATAAGTTAGCTGATGGATTTAGATAAACCACTGGTCTCTACATGATCATGTTAGGATATATAAGACTAATCCTTATGTAAGACCTAGTTCTCATGACGGGACTCTCAAAGCCAAGGCATGTCTCTAATACATTTTTAACATTTCTCCTAACTAAAGGAAAAGCCTATGTTTGACATGGATGCAGCAAAGACTGTTATGGTAGAGAGAGATATTAGCTCTACATTCTACGCAACAAGAATATAATTTCAAGAGGTAAAAAAAGCCAAACCATTGAATTGGTATCTCCCTTGGGATGTCAGAAACCGTCACCAGTGACACTCAGTTTTAAACTGAAGATAGATAAGTCACTTTACCTGAGCCTTTCTTAAAGAATCTGATTGATGTACTTTAAACTATGAATTCATCATTAATGGATGGGTTGTAGCAGAATGCCAGCAGTGGAACTTGGTATTCTCTGTATGTGTAGTAATCTCTTACTCTGAGATATGGATTAATATTGAGGTTTTCTGGTTCTGAAGCCAGATATCTGTGAGCTTTCCAAAGGCTGTTAGCCAAGAAGGCTGCTCACTGAAGAAATTAGGTTTGCTTTAGCATCTGAAAGTTTTCTCTTGTTCTGTAATTGTTCAGCACTCAGCTGTGGAAAGTCAGCCTATAATGCATGACAGATTATTGGGTAGGTGCCCAGATTGGTACTGGGACAGAGGCACCTAAGTGGCCACTGCTTTTGTCATTGAATGTCTTTTGGCTTTCCAGTGTATTTTGCTATTGATCCTCTATTCAGAAATGCAATTGGAAAAGTCATTAATGTTACCTGATTGATTTTGAATTCTGCAGCTTTTCTATCAGTAGTTTAGAAGATTATCACAATTCTCTAACCAAGAGCAGCCAACAAAGGGTATTCAAACAGGAATCTTACTGTATTTAAGCAGTGTATTAGAAAAAATTAAAGTTGTTGAGCAAAAGGTACTGTATTCCACTGAATTTCTCAAATGATTGCCTATGGTGTCCAGTGCACACTTTCCTTCTCTGTGATCCTCAGTATTACAGTATTAACTCTTTGGAATGCATCAGCTATTGCACTTGTTTAGCTTTTGAAGTCATATAGTGTTAGTGAAGGTTCTGTGGAGCTAGTCCGTGGAATTTTGTATAGCTTTATGGAAACTTAATGTAGTCTGAGTTGACCTTTTAGCGTGACCTTTTTAATATGTCAGGTATTTATAAAACAGGAAAACCAGCAATTTATCAGTGTTCAGTGGCTGACCTTCGTTGTAGTTGAAAGAAAAGCATTTCTACAAGTATTGTTAAGATGATATGCTAGAACAGATGAAATTTTCTTCTGACCTGATCTGTTATGACATGTCTATAGGCAAAATGCGTTCCAAGTAATTGCTGTGGATGGGGTTTGCAGTGGAATAATTCAGTGTCTCTCTGCTGAAGACTGTATTGACTGGCTACAAGCAATAGCAAGTAACATTTCCAACCTCACAAAGCACAATGTAAGTATGGATCCAAGTAAGCCAGAAGGTTTCCCGATCATATTTGATTATAACTGTCATAAAAGCCTAATGGGTTCACACACAGAATTATCTGCATATAAACAATGCTTGAGGCTGTCTGAGAGAAGTCAACTCAAGTTTGTCATCAAATCAGACTTTGTGAGAAATCATTGAATGGGAAAATATTTTACCCTACAGTCATATAGTTCACTTCATCGCTATCAGAGTTATTCACTTCTTAGCAGTACCAGCTAGCATTAGAAACAAAGACCAGATGCACCGGAGAAAGCCAGGTGTAGATGGGTAAGCATATCTAAAATTACAAAAATCTGGACTTTCTTGATAGTTTGAGAAAGCACATTTAAATAAATAGTGACATAGTCAGATTTGAATTCGGTATTACATCTGTTTAGGAGAATGACAAGGAGAATGACAAGGTGCTTCTGTGATATAGATACAGGCAATTATCAGCAAAGATTAAATGCATTTATGCTTCATGCGCTGTACTTTTATGATCTGATCTTGTGGGATAGATATCTCTTTTTACTGAAGCAAAGATAAATGTTATGCAGAGTTTTACCAAACTACTAGTAAGTTCAAGTGAAAGGTCTTCTGGACCTGCCTAGGATGCATTTTGAATTTGATAGATGATATGTAGTTTTTCCTGCAGTCCATATGATACCTCTCCTGATTCTCCTCAAAAATAGAGAACACAAGGGTAACTATTATTTTGTGTTGAGTTTTAAAAAGGAAGCCCTTGAAGATTTAATTTATATTCCCTCAAATTTACTTCAATCTACTTTAGCTTTTCAATCCTGCCTCTGAATTTGCTTTTGTTGCAAATACAGGGAACACATTGAAGGAAGTTGTATTTCTTGGAGATTTATATTCAAGATGCAAAACTATGTTCCATCTGGTTGCAGTATGTAAAAGTCATTGTATTATAAAAATGTGACAGACATGTATTCATCCACCACCACTATACAAGCCAACTTTATGGCTATTTATTCATCCTTAAAATGCTGTAGCTGTATAGAACCTTTCTTGTCTCACTAGGCATCCTGACAAGTGAGAGTGCTGATTTTTATTCTTTACATCTTTAGTTCAGACTATTAATTATTCTTGCTACCTAAAGTAGTGTATTTGTTTATTTATAACTATAGATAGATGCACCTAAATTTTGTCTGATAATGCTTTGTATAGCTCCGATGAGATGATAGTTGTTTAGTGTAACTTGAATTTTGTTAAGGCACTGTTATGTGATATATTTTTTGTGTTTTAAAAATAAGTACAGTTTATAATTCTGCACTAGTTTCCATTAAAAACAGAAGCAATGTATGTGATGTTTATAGGATGGAAATAGTAAATTATATAACTATTATGCCAATCTTTATATTCACTTTATCCCAAAGACATCCTGTAAAGTAACTGTGAGAAGTTAGGTCTTATGAGAATTATTCATGAATCTATTTTTAGAACTGTCTTAATTGTTCGTAGTCCATATGAATTTGTGGAAACCAGTGAGATTTCCTTTTCTGTTACATACTTTTCTTTCAAATTGTCAGTTGCCAGAAAGAATTAGTTATTTGACAGCAAATGTAATAAGTGAATATGCGAAACATTAGAAACACACAGGGTAAAAAAACCCAAACTGTTGCTCAGAACAATGATTAGATGTGATCAGATGTCCCTATATTTTCTTTATTTACAAGATGGCTATTGACATATACATACTGTTGATGTTAGCATTTTTCCTCTGAGAGAGGCATTTACTCACAGTCATTGTCCCTTACTGTGGCACCCAGTAGCAAAGAAAAAAAGAGAGTATAGGACTTTATTTGAACTTTTGGACAAATTGACTGATTTTTAGTTTCAGTTAACTTCTTATTTCTGTCTGGAGGTCATGGAAAATAATTTGTTTCATTTAATACTGTGCAGGTCATAGAATGTTA
>NW_010172719.1:0-32589 GCF_000695765.1 Mesitornis unicolor | reverse complement strand
ATCCCTAACGGTCTGTGATTCTGTGATAATATATATTATGTATTATACGTTATATATAATTAGACATATAATAGTATATTATTATAATAATATGCCATACACTTAATTTTAGACTCTGAACTGTACTGAATGTCTGCAGAAATTCCTGATGAAATAAATGGAGGGGAACCTGAGGCAGAAAATAAAAAGATTGCAGTTAGTGAGAGGTGAATGTGTCCTTTCTTCTGGAAAAAGAAGGCTGAAGGTTATTACAGAAGCGGGACTCCTTTGTAGAATACCTCTGAATGTCCATACTTACAAATAAGTGTAAATCGGCTCAACTTGATTGAAAATATGTAATGTGTAATTTTCCGTTGCTAACCGATTGCATCTTTACTGTTACCACAAGTTTTAGCCTGCAAAATCTGCTGCCTAGCTGGTTAAGCCATTTACGAGTTGCATGCAGGAATACTGTAATATTTCAGGGTTTTTTTTCCTTTTTTACACCATTATCTATTACCATTCTTTGTATGCTATTGAAAAAAATAAGAATTTTAGGAATACCATTACTAGATTACTATTTGGATGAATATTAATGTTCTCTAAAAATAAAAAAACCAAAGGAAAACCAGAAATAAAACCAAGATGTTTTTGCAGGAGGGGTATGAGAATGCCAGACAAGTTCAGAATGAAAGCCTTTAGGTCCAAAGGTTCCCAGTTTGCTTTTCCTGTTGTATCCCTGTGCTGCGTGGGTGTCACACCATGAGTACAGGCTGAGGCTGAGGACCAGAGGGAGGTGACTGATGGTTCAGAGCGTGTGGCTCATGGTTTGTGTTTCTCAGCTGCTCACACTCAGATTACTCTCTACAAAGAGGTTATTTAGGTTGCAGAATGCAAGTGTTAGTTAGAGTTACCTGTGCAAACTAACCTCCTCTCCTCGGTGGATGTGACTGGTAAGGGGGTTAGTAGTTACTCAGTGATACAGGAGCAGTGGTGGTGTAGGAGTGCTCCAGACAGGGAAAGCCTGACTTGTTGGAGCCCATCACCAGCGTCAGAAGCAAATCCCAAGGCAAAGGTTGCTGTTGTCCCTGACCGTATTTCCTTCTGAAGGCCATTCGTTGAGTCACTCCAGAAGGACGAGGGAGAGTGCAGTCTCTTGTGACATTGGTGATGGAGGAGCCAGGCCCCTGGCCCCATACAAGAGGGACACCGTTAGCCTGGATCCTCTCCTGAGCAGGGCTGGGACCTGGGTACTTGGTCTGTTCCAAACTGGTTTCAGATGGATAAGGAGATGACGTGCTGGAAAGCAGCCCTGAGGGAAAGGACTGGGCGTACTGGTGGATGAGAAGCTGGACATGAGCCACCAATGTGCATCTGCAGCCCAGAAACCAACCCCATCCTGGGCTGCATCCCCAGCAGTGTGGCCAGCAGGGCCAGGGAGGGGATTCTGCCCCTCTGCTCTGCTCTGGTCAGACCCCACCTGCAGTGCTGTGTCCAGCGCTGGAGTCCCCAACACAAAAAGGCCATGGAGCTGTTGGAGCGGGTCTAGAGGAGGCCATGGAGATGCTCGGGGTGGTTGATCACTGGCACAGGTTGCCCAGAGAGGTGGTGCAGGCCCCATCCCTGGAGATATTCAAGGTCAGGCTTGATGGGCTGTGAGCAACCTGATCTGGTACCGATGTCCCTGCTGACTGCAGGGTTGGTCTGGCTGAGCTGTAAAGGTCCCTTCCAACCCAGCACAGTCTGTGATTCTGTGAATGAGCTGGATCCACAGCAGTACCGCTGTGTCTGCTGAGAGTTTGAGGATGGTGCTGGTAGATCCAAAGTGGTGAATCCATGTCCTGTGCAGATTCACAGTCACAGAAGTCGTCTGGCTTGAAGATGGCTGCAGCATCCCACACTATGGGGGTGACATGTGCCAGCGGGGCTGTGCAGTGCCAGATTCTGTGCCAGGGGTCTTGCACATCCTTGCTGCCCACATCTCATGGGCTGCTGAGTATTTATCAGATCACCTCATTTGAATCCAGTTGTTTTTTTTTAATGACCCCTTCTCTACCCCAACTCAGATACTGTAGTTACGAACTGTATGGGAGTATACTAGAGCCATAGGCAATGCTAAATGAGAAGATTTTTAAGATTTCCTCCTTGGATTTGCAGCCTGAGTGACTCTTTCTTACCAGCTTTACAGGGCCATTGCTGCGGATTTATTCAGGCAGAAAAATGGAAACATCCTGTTAAATGTAACTGCCAGATTTCTTTAGCCGTCATCTGGATTTGGACTCTGAGTCTCCTGCACTGCGACTGAGCCCGTTGTATCCGATGTGTGGGATTGCGCTCTTCGAGCTGGGAGCAGCTCTGTTTGAAAGGGAAGAGTTTGCTGGAGCAGTACTCTGGGTAGGAAAGGGAAGAGGAAGAGGAAGGCTTGACAAAATAAACATCTGCTTTGGTCTCTGCTCTGGGATACAGAAAAGCAGTGTTATGCTTGGCACAGATTCAGACCCTTTGGTGTATGTAAGGTTTTTGACTGGGCTGAAATCAAAGTTTTATCATGAGAACTGCAAAAGGTGATGGTACCAACTGGTAAAGAGAGCACAGTTACAAAGGGAGAAATAGTATTGACTGAATCACCTCCGGTTGTGAGTTGGCAGGAAAAACGTTTTTGTGCTATTTTAACAGTGTGTTTTTTGAGAATTTGCATTGAAACAGATACTCAAGGCACTGGAAATCCTTTGTAAGTCTTGTGTCTTGGTTAAAACGTACTGTGCATACTGATATTTAATTGTCATTACTGAGTTTTGGGATTGCCTGGGTAATGATACAAACTCTTTTTTTTCCAGTTATGACATGCACTGATTATATCCCAAGGTCATCAAATGATTATACCTCACAAATGTATTCTGCAAAGTAAGTTGAGCAATGGTTACTGAATTCTGTAACTCTTACTTCTTTCTGAAGTGATCTTATTGCATCTTTAGGCATTTCTGCAGCACTGTAAATCACCCTTTCCTTTCTTCTGGCAACTCATTGCTGCAGGCACTGAAGCTGACAGAAGTCAGCCTTCAGCTTCATTGGCTGTTGTTAATTACTTGAAGGGGTTCATTAAACAACACAGTGGTATTCATATTTTGAATAATGCCCATAATATTTGAAGATTAAGCAAACTGGACATCAATGAATATAAGGGAAATGTAGTATTTTCTCATCATTAACCATATTTGGGGATCTTAATAGTTCTTCCCATTGCAGCATAGCGGGATTTATCCCTGTGCTTGCTTTCTTGTGGTCTCTGTGAGCTCCAGGACTTCTGACATGTGCTCCTGTGCTGTATTGGCGTCAGGATTAGGTTTTGTGAGGCACAGCGAGTGAAACCAATTGCTCGTGCCTGTTGGACAGGGAGTTTGTTCTTCCCCTCATGGTCCTGGGTGGGCACTGGGGCTCAGCTGTGGAGGAGGAGGGGGTTTCACCACTGCAGGAACAGGCAGCATGTGGAAACCAGAGCCTGTTGGGCTGGGAAACACACGTGGGTATCACACAAAGAGCACATGTCTGTGTATGTTGTTTCTTCTTTCTAAAGCAATTTGTTTCATTGAAAGATGCATAACACAAACAGTTTTTGTAAACTTTTGTTCTTTCTTTTCACTAAGGCCATATGCACATATCCTGTCTGTACCTGTATCGGAAACAATGAGCCCATACCCTGCTCAGACTCAGTATCAAGCACTACAGCAGTCTCAGCCCTACACCATCTACCCCCAGACCACCCAGACCTATGGACTACCTCCTTTCGGTAAGAAGTAACTTTTCAAACACTTAGGAGTGCCTGCAATTACTGTCTTTTGTCTCATTAAAAAGCCACCGTGAAGCTTAACCGGGTGTGTTGCGGAGCATAGTTTGTAGGAAAGCGCCTGCCTGACTTCAATGGTAGATCAGGATCTGATCTCTAGACGAGGCTGCTATTGTAAAATATCACTTCTTACAAAGCTGTTTTCCTGGCCATTAATTTGGCTCTCCCCATGCAGCCTCCCAGGTGATTCTTAGTTTGGAGTCAGGATTTTCTCCAGCTGTGCCATAGCTGTGTTTGTGTGGTTTCCTTGCCGGGGAAATCACACAAGACCCCATACTGCAGCGTCTCTGCTGCACGTATTTTTCCTTTCCTTTTTGCTGGCCAGGATTAAGACTTTTTTATTATTTCATCTTTCACCAAATGTAGATTTCATGCTAAAATGTCTCAAAGTTTACTAGGGAAGTAAGTTTGCTGCAGTTGCTCTAATACCTGAGCCCTCTGTTTGCCATTCCCGTTTTTGCAGAGCATCCTGTGGTCACGGAGCAGCTAAAGCTTGGTGACAGGGCCTGAGCTCTTCACCCTGGGCTTCCTCCATATCTTGAAGTGTAAAAGGAGGCATTTTTCCTTAGCTGAAGAACTAGACGTCTTGGAATAAAGCCGGAGACATTTATGGCTTTTGTTGGTTGCTGACAGATCAAGGACTTTTTATAAATTACAGAACAATTGATTTCTCATGGTATTTTTGAAAGATGGTGTAGAAAATGATAGAACTAGGCTTAGTTGTATCAGACATAAGTTGCTTTAGTAATTCTTTTAAAGTAGTATGACACAAATCGTTATCCTTATGAGAGAGATTGTTATGTAAAACAAATCTGCGTACCTTTTTTTGTATATACACACCTGGGATTCAAGAAATGGAGTTTTCTTGTGGTTGAGGGATTGTTAGGAAGAAAATGGTGGCTTTGCAGTAACTGGGACGCAAGGGTTTGATCAAACAGTGCCTCAGAAATCTCATTGCCCTATATTAATGCTGAGGTACATTGCTCCGACTGATAATTTAAATACCGTAAGATGGTATCTGGGTGCTCTGTTCCTTGTCCTTTTGTCCGGTTGTGGTGTTGGCTGTTGGCTGTTTCCCAGGAACCGTGCCCCATCCCACACCACGGCTGCTGGGACATGCCCGTGCCTTGGTTTCGGTGCCTGGTTGCACTGGTTTTGCTGTATCTGAGCAGTGGCTGGTGGTTTCCTCTGCTTCATTTATTTGTTGTTAGTTGATAGTTTGTTGTGAACAGTGCACGGAGACTGCTTTGTGTGTTGCAGTTTTTAAAAAAAGATCAATACGTGGATATAGATGGAATGCTCCCTTGAAGTACTAGGCCAAGGTGTTTAAAAAGGTGGTTCAGACTTATTTCTAAAATGTTTTGAGGAAGGGAGGATGTAGGGGTTTTGTCAGTGTTTTGTGTCAGTGTGATGTGGCAGTGGGGGTGGCTGTTTATGTGGGGGGATGTGGGAATTTGGGGGTACGTAGGTGCTTCAGTGTTATCTTCTGAATGGAGCAGCAGAAATTCTGAAGACCTAGGCAAGAGATCAGTATTTTGTGTTGATTTCATGGGAACTTTTGTCTGTTAAACATCTTCTGAAATGGGATCAGTTACTGAAATGTCTTGGTATGGATTTTGAGGTCTGTTACTAAATACCTGAATTTTTAGTCTGAATTTACGTGCTGGGAAGATGTTAAAAGTCCTATTTCCAGTAATGGAAATCCCAGTGGAGCAGTACCTCCTGGATCGTGCTGCCCCTGCATGGGGTGAGGGACAGGTAGGGGTAGAGGATTAAATTCTGTGGGTTGGGTCTGCTTACAAAATCTCCACTGGGCAGGTAAGGATGTGGACAGCTTGGTCAGGTGTTTCCCAGCATCCGTGGGCCTGTTCCAGAGGTTTCCATGACTTTCTGCTGCCAAAGAGAAGGCATCGTGGGTTAGCTGATGAGAGCAAAGCGGATGCATTTTAAGTGTGAAATTCAAGCATGCTGACAAACACAAGCGTAGTCTTGAGATCACTCAGGACAGGGTGCTGCTTTCAGGAGGAGATGACCTCTGCTCTTGCAGTTTGTCACCTCTCCTGTGCTGTAATACTTTTGTGGCAGTGTTTAGTGCAGTTCTGCATGGGATGTACTCCTGTTCTGGAGAGATTTGATTAAAGATGCATTTGGTATGGATTTGATGGGTGGACTGTTCAGTGGATAAGGAGTTGGCTGGATGGTTACATCCAGAGAGTAGTGCTCAACAGCTTGATGTCCAGATGGAAGTGGGTGACGAGTGTCCCTCCAGGGTCTGTACTGGGACCAGTGCTGTTTAATATCTTCATTAATGATATTGACAGTGGGATTGAGTGCACCCTCAGCAAGTTCGCTGATGACACCAAGCAGGGTGGTGAGGTTGATGTGCCAGAGGGAAGGGATCCATCCAGAGGGACCTGGACAGACTGGAGAGGTGGGCCCATGTGAACCTCATGAGGTTCAACAAGGCCAAGTGCAGGGTTCTGCACATGGGTAGGGATAATACTCGTTACCAATACAGGCTGAGAGATGATGTGATAGAGAGCAGCCCTAAGGAAGAGGATTGGGGTACTGGTGGATGAAAAGCTGGACATGAGCCACCAATGTGCATCTGCAGCCCAGAAACCAACCCCATCCTGGGCTGCATCCCCAGCAGTGTGGCCAGCAGGGCCAGGGAGGGGATTCTGCCCCTCTGCTCTGCTCTGGTCAGACCCCACCTGCAGTGCTGTGTCCAGTGCTGGGGTCTCTGACACAGGAAGCCATGGAGCTGTTGGAGCGGGTCCAGAGGAGGCCATGGAGATGCTCAGGGTGGTTGATCACTGGCACAGGTTGCCCAGAGAGGTGGTACAGGCCCCATCCCTGGAGATATTCAAGGTCAGGCTTGATGGGGCTGTGAGCAACCTGATCTGGTACCGATGTCCCTGCTGACTGCAGGGTTGGACTGGATGAGCTGTAAAGGTCCCTTCCAACTCAGCACAGTCTGTGATTCTGTGATTAAAATAAGAGTAGTGACATGCAAGCTGTGTATGTGTGGCTGTAAGCTGGTGTTGGAAACACTGAGGATGTGGTGGTTGACATTAACTCAAGAAAAATCTACAAGCAATGGGCTGTCGTGGTTGGGACCTTTCCACACAGATCCATGTGACCTGTGGCATCCTCTGCCTCAGCTGCAGAGCGTTTTGACCTGGAGGGGGTCTCTGCCCCTGGCCCAGCTTCCTCCCTGCCATCCCCAGGGTGCCATTCACCTATAAATGCTGTCAGGGAAGGACGTGTGCACCAGGCCAGTGTGTGCCTTACTGGATGGGACATAGAGCACATCTGTACCAAGAGAACGAGAGTCATGGAAAGCAGGGGCTGACAAATGCCTTCAGACATGACCTGAGCTCCTGCCCTTGTACCCAGACAGCTCTGTGGACACCTCTGAGGTGTGCCTGAGCTGGGGTCACGGCCCTCAAGTCATCATCACCCTTCAGAGCTGGTTTGAGTTTCGTTGTCACAGTTTTAGACACTTTTTCTGTGTCCTGTGACCCTCTCATTATGTTGCTGTCTGCTCCCAGTCCCTCTGCCTTGCACCATAAGGAACCACTGGTTACTGTCCTCTCTAAAAATTACCTGTGTGAAGATAGTGGCACTCCCTTTCCAGACTAAACAAATAGAGCTACTCCCACTCTCCTCAGAGGATTTGTTTCCCATACATTTTATTCTGGAGTTTCTGCAATGTACCTATGGTCTTTCTGAAATCAGTCTTCCCCTTTTGATTGCCGGTCATCACCGTTGTAGGGGTTTGAAACAGTAACAAAGTTGAGAGTGGAAGAATGAGCCCCCCGGCGTGGCTGTACAGATGGGTGAACGGCTTGATTCCACTCCAGGTGACAGGTTGGGATCAAGCTTGTAAATAAACCAAAGAGATGCAGCATGGAGCCTGTGTCTGGCTCTGCGTGGTCTCCTGTGTCTCCTGCATGAGACACTTAGAGGTTGTGGCCCGTGGACCACATGTCCTGCTGGAGCGGGTTAAAGGCTGCAGGTGACTTCACAGGCTTGGTACTTTTGGAGGGGTTTACCAAGGAGAGTGGTCCTTCTGCTGGCCCTGAACTTCGTATCTAGCTTCAGACATCCTTTGTCCTTCTGCTTTGCACACTTCTGCTTGTTTTTTCAGTCAATCCTCTCAACCGATTCCTGCTTTCTAACCAGGGCCAGGGAGGAACGCCTCTGGCTGTGGCTGTGGCTCTGGAAGCTGTTCACCCAAACCTGAGGAGCCCCGAGGAGCCAGGCCTGGCCAAGCTGCTGCAGCCGGTGCTGCTTTCACCAGGAAACCTCAGCGGGGCACCTGAGCTGAACCCACCCTGCCGAGTGTGCCTTGTACTTTGAATTATTATTGAATTACAGCCACTCTGCTGGCTCTGTGCTTTGCACAGTGTCATTACAAATGCTTTCCAGAATGGCAGGAAATGCAGAGGAAACTTTGAGATGCTTTTTTTTGCCTTATATTTGAGCACTGTATTCGCTGCTGTCAGTCTATGAACATGACTGACATGTAGCTTGGTTTAAAATATTCAACTCAAAGCCCAGTGAAGTAGCGGAAGTGTTGACCTTGACCTCAGTAGATGCCAACTCCAACTTTGCTGTGTAATGGTTGAGGTCATTCACGGAGCTGTGCAGCTCAGCACAAATTTCAGAGGGATTTCGTACCAACGTGGCAGTGTGACACTAACAGATTTTTAGTTGAAAGCTTTGGAAATTGGTCTTGTTGGTGCCATTAATTTTCTCTTTTCCAGCCAGTTTTGTCAGCAGCTCTAATCCATGCACAGCCTGACAGTCAGCACTTGCTATTGCAGAAATAAAACATTTTCCATGTGTGATTTGTTACTTGCTTTTGTGACAGGCAAAAATCTTAACCTGAGGTAGCAGCATGCTGTTTGGTCCCAGCATATTTGTTTGTAACTGGTCCAATTTATCTGATTCAGGTGCACTGTGGCCAGGTATGAAACCTGAAAGTGGTTTAATTCAGAATCCATCTACAAGTCAGCACAGTGTTCTTACCTGCACGACAGGGTTAACCACAAGCCAGCCCAGTCCAGCACATTATTCTTATTCCATTGAAGGTAACTTGGCATGGTTTTTATCTGCATCTCTCTCCACCTGACTGAGTCCAGACACCACAAATAGAGAGGCCTGCATGTTTGTTCTTGGGTTGTGCATGCTCCTTTCTGCTTTGTCTCTTTTCTCTTCGTGCCTGTGAATGTGTGTGATTTTGTGTTTGCTGCATACCTCTGTACGCACCAGGCTGGCTTGGCGGTGCCACGCTGATGGACTGAACAGGGTGACAAGCAAATGAGAGTAACTGTTGTGTTCTTGCATGCCTTCACTGGGAATGCTCTTGCAGCTCAAGCTCCTTGTTGGTGTCTCTTTAGCTTGATGTCAGGAAGTATGCTGTCATTGGGTTTATTTGGTTTTTATGGCTCTCATATATTACACACACACACACCCTCCTTGGTGGATCTGCTAGAAAGTGAATTTCTCAGTAGAGAGCTACTCTACACATGTCCCAACTGCTGGAAGTGCCACATCCAAGAAGGCAGGTGCTGGGTGTCACCAGCTTCCAAAGCAGCTTTTGGGAGTAAGTGTGCCAGGTAGCTGAATAACGGCATATTGGTGCTTATGGCAAATGTGTTCAAACTGATACTTTTTTTTAGGCAGGATTTTTGCCTTTTTGGGTGATGAGTTGTGAAAATTTGTCTCTTTCTCTGTAGTTTGTAAAAAGCATTTCAGGAACTCCTATTTCTTGTGTGATATTTTCATAGTTTAATTCAGAGGCTTCAGATCTTTAGTTCAGCTCAAAGAAGAGGTGACCCTGAATTCAGAACCAGGGTGCTCAGGGCTTGATCCCGTTGGGTCTCAGAAACCTCTGAGGACGGAGATTTCACCAGTTCCAGTGCCTGACTGTCATCATGGGGAAACGTCTGCTTCTGTCCCCTCAGAGCATCCCCTCTCTCAGGCTGGAGCCGTTTCTCTTCTCCTGCTGCTGTGCCCCTCTCTGGGGCTCTGTCATCTTGGTGACCCCGTGCAGGTACCGAGGCTGCTCTCAGGTGCCCTCAGTCCATCTGTCTCTCCTCCAGGCCACCCCTTGTAGGGGACGTGCTTTGGCTCCCCGGCTGTTTTGGAGGCTTTTTGCCGGAATTTGCCACTGAATTTTGTCAATGCATTTCTTGTGCTTGAAGCCCCAAACTGAATGCCGTATGTAGATGTAGTCTAATGTGTGCCAGGTAAAGGGGAATAACTCAGAATCAGCAATAAGTGGGTTTTAGCTTATCTTTCACTGATAGGAAGGCCACGTCATGGTACTTGTTCAGCTTGTGTCATTGTAACAGTAAATGGCCCAGTGTAACGTTTATCCTTAATTTACTATTCACATGAGGAATAACGTGAGCAATACAACGCTGGAAATCCTTCCTTCCTTCAAACATAACTCTCCTCCAGGTTCTCCCACCGCAGAATGAATTACAGTGTTTTATA
Organism: Mesitornis unicolor; assembly: GCF_000695765.1. Lineage (NCBI taxonomy): Eukaryota > Metazoa > Chordata > Aves > Mesitornithiformes > Mesitornithidae > Mesitornis > Mesitornis unicolor. Next base: position 22,256 of record NW_010172719.1, on the reverse strand, counting down.
GCTCCAGCTTTAATTGCAAAGGGGCAGCAATGGTTCTGCATAACACGACTGCTGAGGGGTTGCCAGTGATGTGCCGTGGTGAGCATGGGAATCCCTGCTGATCCATGAGGTGAGGGAGGCCTTGCTCTGCATAAGGGTTTAAAACATTTGATCCACGCTGCTGTGAGAATGTGTGATTTGAGGAAAGTTCCCCTTCAGGCTGCTCTTTGGAAGTGTGCAAAAGTCACCTGAATTTTCTGAAAAGCTTGTAGTAAACTGGCAGGAAACTCTTCCTTTTTTGGGATTTGCTGCATTTCCTTTTTGCCAGATTAGCAAGCAGGCTGCTGAGGGGTCAGATCAGCCCTTGGGCTGATGCAAGGATGGTGATGGAGCAGGAGCTGGAGGGATGGACAGAGTTGCTTTGTGTCTTGAAAATCTTCTCTCCAATGGCACCACCAGGGCAATGTTCAGCTGTGCGACGCCACGGTCACCCGAGGGGATTCCAGTGCAGGGCCGTGGTTTGGTCTGCAGTGCGGGAGCGAAAGGATGTGATATTTGAACCCTGGTAAATGGCCAGGTGCACTCAGGGACCAAGAATTTTGGGTGTTGTCCTCACCCCAGCTATGGCCATGGTGGGATGGCGCAGAGGTGCTTGGAAGTGCTGGGAGAGGAAGGGTTGGCTCTCACCTCACCTCCTCCTGCCCTGTGAGAGCAAATTGGCCAAGTGAGACATTAATTGCAATTTTTCTTCCCAGCACATGAAGCAGACTGAAACATCTTGAAAAACAACTGAAGTAGAACCAAACAGGGTGAATAAAGCAAGGGAGATAGGGGTGTAGGTCTGAGAATGAGGTCTGGAAATAGGGAAGAAAGAGAGCACCAGAGTCACGGCAGCTCAAGGCAATACTTGTGTTTGCTGGTCTCTTAAATCTGAGACCAGGAAAGCAGTCAATGTTTTTGGTCCATTCACAGGTAGAAGGAACTGACCCACAGAGCAGAAAGATTCGGTTCATCTGAGTAGTGAGAGCTGTTTGTGAAGATCTGATGTGTAACACTGTATGAAGGGTCGTTAAAAAGGACATGTCAGAAGGACCAGAGCTAAGATAAGCAGTGAAGTTGATGTGAGGGGATTTGGGGTTTTACCACAATCCCAGCACTTGGAATCTTTTCTTCTGTGATTTCTTCACTTGTGTTACCTGTCACAGTGGAGAAGCAGCCTCTCCAGAGCACTGCAGATGAGAGTCACGTTCTGTTTGCTCTCGTGATAACCTTGGTGAGGCAGTGCAGTGATCTGTCCTTGGGTAGTTCATCTCCTCCCCTTCTTGTCAGGTCTGTTCTGTGCTGGTGAGGACCTGTTCTGGAGCTGCTCTTCGCAGTGCCTGGGAAGTGACCTCTTCTTCAGATAAGACCAGCCTTGATCGTTTCCGTAACGTGTATAGTGGGAAGTTTTGTTTGGAAACTGCCTCTGTTCTCCAGTGGTTTCTCATGAGGAGTATCTGATGAGTACCTTACTCCCACACTGTGCTTCTGGTAGCTGGAGAGCTGCTGTAGGTCCTTGCGTGTCTCTGTTCCCACTACTGCTGCTCAGTGCAGCCTGGTTTTCTTTTCTAAACATTGTCCCCACACAGTTCTCCCATCTGGTTTTGGGCACTGCTGCTCCTGGCTGTAGGGGACATCCCAGGGGCTGATTGCTCACCTTCGTTTCTGCTTCCTCAAGGATGCCACCCTTCCCATTCCTCACCTCTTGTAAATACTGTGTATTTCTGCACCTCTTTAAAGATACATTTATTTTGTTTTTCATCTTTTTGAGGCATATTTTGGATCCATTCCTCTTTCCAGGAGCTGTTTACCAGGTGGTATCTGTGCGTGCCAATAACACAGCATACACCGATGAAGAGTTCGTGGTGGGGTTTCCCTGGGGTAGAGACTGAAGCCTCCAGAAGTTTGAGTCCTTCAGTCTCGGGGTGAATCCTGCGTGCGAGTTATTTGCAGGAAGTGAGGGCTTTTCCCAGAGCGATGGCAAAGTAGGTGATGCCGTGCATTTCTGTAAACCTTTCCATAAGCATCTGAAAGCAATTTGTTGTTTTATTAGTGTGCAGAGAAAGGAGGTTTAGCAGAAGAAGATCTCTTGGTGGCACCTGGTTTAGTACTTCCTGATTTTGTTCATGCTGATTTCATTATTTATTTGCATTAATCTTTGATGGTCCCAAAATCCCATGTGGAGAAATGCTGAATGGAGCGGCCCTGGGGCTGTGAAACCCCAACATCTGTTGAACCAGTGATGTTCCCAGGAGGGGCTGGAGCAGCCTCTGCTCTGTTTTGGAAGAACCCAATGCAGCAACATGAAGGCTGTTAAACGTCCTAAAATTCGTACCAACTACATGGCTCAAATAATTTGTCCTACAAGCTGTTGACAAATTATGTCAGGAAGTCTCATCCAAAAACCAGTTGTAGTCTCACAGAGATATGAGGAGATACGTTCACTTCCTCCAGTAGGAAACACCCTTTTTATACTACTTGAAATATTTTTACTATTTCCTTAAATTTTTTGATCTAATTAGACTAAATATGGTAAGTCCAATGCAGAGATTTTTTTAAATCACAACTGATTTAAACACATTCATACCCATTTTACTGATTTATGCTAATAATGGAACAACACAATGTGATTGTTGTCTTCTCAAAACTTTTAGTAAAGATGCAAAACCATTTTAATTAAACTCCAGTTGCTTAGCAGGCACAGAGGGAAAAGGTTTCTGAAACATTTGGAGGTACTGTTTGTAGAGATACGCTAGCTCTCCTGCCCTGTAAGACCACTTGAAATGGAACTGGTTTCAAAATGCATCCTAGCTCTTTTTTGGCTGTGACGAGCAGCCAAATGCTTGCACATAAGCACAGTAAGTGCTTATTTCACAGCTTGGATTGTTCTTGTCTCTTGTGCTTTGCTCAAAGCATTTAATGCAGTAATTCTTAATTTTACAGCATCGACTACCAATGCCAGTCCAGCCTCTACATCCTCAACTGTGGTCAATATTTCCACATCAGCAGTAGCCAGCATCTCACAGGTAAAACTTCTTCCTTGTTATATTAATGCACAGCATCTCCTTCACCTTTGGTTTGCAAGGTAACTAACAAAGGAAGAGCAAATATTTGCATCACTTCAAATGGAGCACAATGGGTCCTGGAGTGATAGGGCTCAGGGTGTAACTCAGCGTCAGCCAAATTTCTCTTGCTGTCTCTTTGACCCTTTGGCCTTTGCAGCGAGCTCGCTTCAGCTGTTAAAGCTGTTTGGTTGGGTGGTGACTATCAAACAGGGTACCCCGATCTCTGAAGCAGAGACGGAGGAGGAGAAACAGCAAAACCGTTTTGGAAATCAGACCCACAGGGAGATTGTAGGTGGATGGTTTTTGGATGCCTTTGTTCTCCCTCAGCAGGGAAAGGAAAATAGGTTGTACCCAAACAGACAAGCAAACCAGTAAAGAGAAGATGCATTCGGATGATGCTGGAATAAGCCAAAGTCAAAAAGACCTGCAGCTGGCACAGGGTCCTTTCCCCTGTGAGTAATACAGAGCCTGTCAGCAGTTAACTGCCTTTCTGAATATTTAGATGTACCAAGGAACCCTTCAGTGCCAGAGCTTTGCAGAAAGAGAATATAGGAAGTGTGGAAAATGAAATAGATGCACAAAAATCCTTGTATGTTTATGCTGTTGTTTTTTAAGGTTCTTTCATTGACATAAACTTGCTTGGAGGTCTAAGGGGAAATGAAGATTTTCTTTCAGTATTGTGCACCAAGGTACCTGGTTCACAAACCCAGGTGCTCTTCGAGGGGGTCGGGAGTGCACAGCGTGCCAGAATGTAAAGTGACATTTAGGGTGGCTGCTTCCTTTCCTACCAGTAGCAGAAATTAAAACCCTCAAGTACAGCTTCAGCTGCTTGGTGATCTCATCCTAAATGAGTAAATAGTGTACATAAATAGATGCCTTTCATCACCTTGCTGAAGCAGGACAGGAGTAAAGGCAGTTTATCTGGTAGCTCTTGGCACCCTCAGCCAGTGCCAGGACCACTTTCTGTCGCTGTCAGTACACCTGGTATTGGAAATGAACAGTGTAAGACAAATCTACCAGAGTGGACTGATGGCATCTGCTCCATCCTCCCTGTTACTGTCACGTATTCCACAGTGGATTCATTTTTGGATAAACTGGAGGCAGAGGAGTGGCCCTGTGACTGCTGGGCTCCTGGCTGGGGACCCTGCCTGTGCGGGGCTGTTGTGAAGTCAGGTGCCTTAGCCCTTTTTGGGGATCTCTTACATACACAGAAAGAAATAGCATAAAGTCAGACTGTGCTCTTGCTGGGATTTCTCTTTGACAGGCATATTATAAGCATATAGTCATCTTAATACAGAGCATTTCTGAAACAAGTGTCCTATCATGACTGATCCTTTCCTCCGACAGGAATATCCTACGTACACCATCCTTGGCCAGAGCCAGTACCAGACGTGTTACCCGAGTTCTGGCTTTGGAGTCGTGACACCAGCCGACAACAACACGGAGAGCACCGCGTTAGCCACAGCCACGTACCCAGCCGAGAAACCCAACGCCATGGGGCCTACGCGGACAGTGCAGAGACCTTCCTCCGGTAATGGTTGGGTCTTTAACAGGGTGGCTGCAAATCACCCCTGATAAACAGTGTGCGGGCAGGGGGAGAAGTTTTTTCCAGAAGGTAATGGCAGTACCTCAGCATGCTGGCCAGGCCAGGACATTTGCCTTCTGTTGTCAGACTGGTCTTACTGGTGTGTGCAGTGTTATGGTGGGCCACCCAATGGCTTACGTATTGGGACTCCTATACTGCTGCGGTTCAGGAGACACTGAGCAGATCCTCTGAATGCCCCAGGGTGAGGGAATCCCAGGGGCGACCTGAAGAGCTGCCGACAGCAGCTCCTGGTGGTTCTGTGGTGTCGGGACTGGTTGTGGTTGTGACAGGGCAGTGGTGATACCCAGGGTTACGGTAGCAGCCAGATACTCAGGTTAGAGCTGACAGCCACGACACAGCTGCCAGTCCCTGGCATGGGAGTCCTCTGGGAAGGCTCACATGTTTCCAAGAGCTGTAGTTGGCCATGGCCTCTCTGATGTGCCCAGGAATGCATCCTGTCCTTGCTTCTGCATCACCATGTGAACTGCTTTTGAAGGGACAGCTGCTCTGCTGTGCTTGTCCTCGAGCAGGTCTGCAGCCACATGGCACTGAGGTCCCTGGCGCTTGGCAGGGGGAGAAAGGTTTTATCTGGTAAGAGATGTAGAAAGTCGATTGGAAAGGTTTAGTTGACTGTTCTAGAGAAGTCACATCTTTCGCTGGCCTTTTCCACTAGTGCTGTGTCATGTAACCAGCTGCAGTGGGGTTGACCAAAATTTCCTCACCAAAAGTATTTTTCTACACTTAACAAGGATGAGAGCGCAGACTTTGCGCTTCTTCCAGTGTCTTGGTCTTGCACAAGGAGTTAGGAAATTCTTCCTGTGTTGTCAGATGGTTTTAAACTGAAATCTATTGCCTGTTGCAGATCAGTAGGCTGGGAAGAAACCCAAATAGATTCTGTTCGATTTTGTTGGTGCCCTGGGTCTGGCCAGCATGGAGTCAACTTTCTTCATAGCAGCTCTGTGGGGGCTGTGTTTTGGATTTGGGGCTGCAGCAGTGTTGGTAACACACCACTGTTTTGGCTGCTGCTGAGCAATGCTTGTTCACCCCTCCACACCGCCAGCGAGCAGGTTTGGGGTGGACAGAACCCTGAAGGTGACACAGCTGGGACAGCTGACCTATGCCAACTGCAGTGATATCATCCCATATAGTGTCATGTTCAGCAATAAAAACTAAGGTAGAGAAAGAAGAGGGGGTGAGGGTTAGAGTCTAAGGTGACTCTTGGTTGGAGACCGGCTGGGCATCAGCTGTGTTTGGGATGTGGTGAGCGATTGCCTTTGCAGCACTTTGCCTTCTCCATCTTCCCCAAGCCCATCAGCAGTGCCTGAGCTCTGCCAAGTCCTCAAACGCACTCCAGAGCCTGGAAGCAGGCGTGGGTGCCTGCCGGTGAGCAAAGCACCTCGATAGTCTTGAACTCACTGAAGATCCAGACCTCTATCACCTTTCCCTCATGGGCAGCTGCATACATCATCGTGCTGTGATGCTGTAAATCGAGCAGCATGGTGCTTCGAGCACTTTCCCTCTTTTGGGAAGCAGTTGCCCACTAGTTCAGGTGAGCAACAGCAGAGTTACCCATGAGTCTCTGTTCTTATTTGATGTTGAAAACCTAAGGAATTGACCTGTTATTTCAAGGCACTGACTAGGGAATGGCCCAGCTGTTAATGTTTTCAGTGCCAGTTTCTTAGCTCAGGAATTCACCAAGTTTCACCATTTTGCATGAATTTTTCATAAGAATTGCAATGTTTCCTCTGCAAGACTCAGACTGAATTCAAGCTCTTTCAGGTGCCCTGGGCCCTCTGCCTTCCCACTGCAGTTCTGGTCGTATTTCTGAACTAGTTAGACAGATATCTGAGATGTCAGCTCTTCTGCCTGAACTGTTAATGAAGGATCCAGAGAGTATTTCCTCATGGTCATAATATAATAGATAATATATCATATTGATTTGCATTGTTGTTTGTTTGAGGTTTTTTTTTCTGGTGATGCTTTATTCTTTCTCTGGAACAGGAGCAGAATAGGCTCCATAACATATTGCTGTCAGTCATGGCCATGGTGCTTGGCCAAGTCTGTGCCTGCAGGGCCGAGATCACCCCTGTTATTCTCCACTAATGCTTGGTCAGTAGAGCTGTTGTCCCAGTCTGCCTGTTTCAGCAGCACGCTGTGGGTTTGGGTGTGACTGACACGCTCTGGACAGCGCTGTGCGCTGGCGGTTGTGTCACGTAGTCCAAGGCTCCTGCACGGGAGCGAGAGGTGTGTGCACAGGTGGAAGCAGTGTGTGCCGTGTGGCATTGCTTGACACAAGGCATTTGGCTGGTCCAGGAAACCTAGGAGGAAGAGGCAGTGTTAAATCCTTTTCTTTGTACACTTATCTCAGACTGAGGGTTTCTGGTGCTCTCTCAAGAAGTGTTAAAATAAAAAATTAAGTAATAAAGCAGTCCCAGGGCAGGGAGACATCTGAAGGTTGCAGGCCTCAGGATGGAGGGTGCTTGTCTTTGGCTTTGTAGCTGCAACAGCTCAGCCCTGGTGGGCTGAATTGAGAAGACAGAGCTATTTTGAAATGATGTGACGAGGAAATCTTGTTTTATCTTCTAGTAACGGTTCAATTAGTACTGCGTCAACAATCCAAGAAAACATCTTACCTTTTGCAAAGGAGGTTTGTGGCCAAATGCTATGAGCTTTGCATTGGTGTTTGTTTTGAGCCATGATGGGGTGAGAGCTGTGTGATTTCTTGCTTCTAGGAGATGCATCCACAAGTCCTTCGTTATCAAGAGCAACAGCAAGTAAAGACTTGGATGAGCAGGCAAGAAAAAACATCCCTGGGAAGAACAGGGGGAAGAGGAAAGCAGATACCTCCTCCTCACAGGACAGCGAACTGGAGGTAAGTAGTCATGTTGTTTTCTACAGGGAACATTGCAGAGTAGAGCGGTGGTGAAAGTCTTCCTCTCTTTCTTTTGTCCTATCTCCACAGAAATGAAAAGGGGGGGGATCATTAGAATCACAGAATAGTTTAGGTTGGAAGGGACCTTTACAGCTCATCCAGTCCAACCCTGCAGTCAGCAGGGACATTGGTACCAGATCAGGTTGCTCACAGCCCATCAAGCCTGGCCCTGAATATCTCCAGGGATGGGGCCTGCACCACCTCTCTGGGCAACCTGTGCCAGTGTTTCACTGCCCTCATTGTGAACAATTTCTTGCTTGCAGTTAGTCCAAATCGAGCCTCTTTTAGTTTAAAACCATTACCCTTTGTCCTATCACAACTGGCCCTACTAAAAAGTCTGTCTGTATCTTTCTTATAAGCCTCCTTTAAGTACTGGAAGGTGCTCTAAGGTCTCCCTGGAGCCTTCTTTTCTCCAGGCTGAACAACCCCAACTCTCTCAGCTGTCCCCATAGCAGAGCTGCTCCAGCCCCTGATCATTTTTGTGGCCTTCTCTGCACACGCTCCAACAGCTCCATGGCTTTCCTGTACTGAGTGATAATTTGGGAGGTTCTCATGACCTGTGTTATCTGAGAACTGGCCCAAGTGAGTTCTTCAGTGGTCCCTGACAAGTATCACTAACGCACATCTTGGAGTCACAGCGGTGTCAGTGGAGGAGATGTCGTGATGTCTCTGGTACAGTAACCTGCTTAGGGCAGGGCTGTCCCCACCACCATGGCTTTGTCTGGCTGAGAACCTCCAGGGTTGTAGATCCTGTACCTGTCTTGTGATCCGTCCCAGGACTACCACATCCCCTTGGGAAAAGAGTTTTTCTGTCTCCAATTGGAATCTGCCAAGCTGCAAATTTCCCCTTCTTTTTCCATGGCAGTTTTCCATCTGCCACTGCTGAGAAGTATTTATCTCCATCACTTTGTGGTTCCCTTTCAATTCGTTGTGCTCTGCTGATAGATCACCCTTGGTCTCTCCTTTGCCAAGGTAAACGGCCACAGCTCTGCTTTCCTCACATCCCTCTGGGGTTGGGGATGCAATCTGAGGTGCCATCCCATTTATCATAGCAGAGGGGTCTCTGATGAACACCAAAGTCATTTACCTCATGCTCTGCAGACCAGACAGGAAACTTCTACCCTAGCAGGGCTCTGAAGTTCATTAGCAATCTAAGGTTTTGCTTTTCTAACTATAAAAGCAAGAGAAGCTTTTGAAATAGTTTGACCAGGAGAGCCTTACTCTGAGCATATGGTTGCACTGTATCAGTACATAAACTCCACCACACTGAACTGAAAGAGTTTAATAATGTGGTCAGCCTGTAAGAAGAACACGGTTGTTCGTGTCTGTTAAGTGTGCTCCGACTTGCCACAAAATTAACCCTAAAACTTGCTCCTTTATTGTAGCTCAGTGCTGGAAACACCTCGACTCTAACCTGCTTTTATTCTGTACGCAGCGAGTGTTTCTCTGGGACTTGGATGAGACCATCATCATCTTCCATTCACTTCTCACAGGGTCTTATGCTCAAAAATATGGCAAGGTAATACTGTCTTTTCTGTGGAAGAAAAATCATAACTGTCATGCAGAAGTAGATAATAATCTTTGGAATAGGAATAGAAAATGGCATTTTGTTGTAGATGTATAGGGTGATAGTTTCGTTGGCAGTTAGGGGTGGGGAAAGAACACTAAATTTGGCTTTATACAGAGCTAGGATATGGGCATCACAAACACTTCACTTCTGACAGTGTAAGTCTTAAAATGTCAAATTGTTTTTATTATCATTGGGAATTGTTTAGGTCATGGCACATAGTGAAAGGAAATGCTTTTTCTCCTTCATAATATATTGAAGATTTTTGAATGTTTTGTTTTTGTTGCATCTGAAAATCCATCAGTCCATGCTATGCAATACTGAAGCGTTCTGTTAAATTTGGGGTCACTGTACTACCAGAATGTGGATATTGTTTAAAATACTAGGGAAATTGTAGTTCACACCACTGAATGCAGCTGGAATTACATCAGGCTTGATATAAAGTGGAAATTCTGTGCAATGTAACTGATGAAAGCTTTATCACAATTTACTTCTGTCCGTAACCACCGTGCACTTACATTTTCTCTTTTTGCTTTGCAAGGATCCAACTCTGGTGATTGGCTCGGGTCTGTCAATGGAGGAGATGATTTTTGAAGTAGCTGATACTCACCTGTTTTTCAATGACTTGGAGGTACGTGGCAGATGGTTTTGAAAGGCAAAGCTCCATATTACCTCGTTAGAATGACACTGCACTGTTTGCGAGGGCTGTTGAGCTTCAGAGCCACTTCATGCTGAGGCAGGACAGTGCCAAAACTGAAGTAGTTGTAGGCACAACCAATCCAAGAGGTGTGCTCCCTTACCTGAGACAGGCATTCTGCACCCTCCCAGTGTCATCAGCTCTCTTACGGGTTTCTATTTGAACCTGTATAAATAAAAAGCGATGTCTGTTTTGGCTTGTATTTCCATTGTGGACTGTTAGGTACTTTGCTTTCACTGATCCTGTTTGGAAATGGAGAGCAGAGATGTGGGGGCAAAGGTGACCTTGAGAATGTCAGGGTCACCTGAACTGAAAAGTCACTTAAATGACCCCTCTGCTCTAGTGAGACCCCACCTGCAGTGCTGTGTCCAGCTCTGGGACCCCCAACACAAAAAGGCCATGGAGCTGCTGGAGCGGGTCCAGAGGAGGCCATGGAGATGCTCAGGGGCTGGAGCAGCTCTGCTATGGGGACAGCTGAGAGAGCTGGGGTTGTTCAGCCTGGAGAAGAGAAGGCTCCAGGGAGACCTTAGAGCACCTTCCAGGACCTGGAGGGGCTACAGGAAAGATTGGGAGGATCTTTTTACAAGGGCAGGGAGTGATAGAACAAGGGGTGATGGTTTTAAACTGGAAGAGGGGAGATTTAGACCGGATATTGGGAAGAAATTCCTCCCGGTGAGGGTGGTCCCTGCCCATGGGTGGTTGGACTGAGGGCTTTGAAGTCCCTTCAACCCAAACCACTCTGTGATTCGATGAGAACACAATGTGTGTGTCTCACCCTGAGGCTCTGGGTTGTGTTGGCTGTGGAGGACACGACTGTGCTGCACACATGCAGGGTCCCACAGCACCCTCAGTTTTCTTCCCTGCAAGATGTCTCTGCTGCTCTCTTCTCCCTGCCTCGAGGACTTCTGGTCAGCTCCCATCCTCCTCGATGCATGGTATTCTTTGCCAAATTAAATACCTCTCGCTGTTCTGCACTGCTTCCACAGAAGTTGAATATAAACGTTTTCTGTAATCATGGCCATGTCCTGTGCTGGGCCGTACTACACTGTCAGGTAGTAATGGACACAGTAATGCCGTCTGCATGGGAAGATGGGGAGTCCCACCAGAATCTGGAATGAAATGGTTGGAAATAGCAAATTTCCTGACATATCTTCTCTGATATGGACTCATGAACCTGATAGACAGAATTTACAGGACTAGTTTAAAGCTTAGGAAAGCTGCATATGAACAGTGAACAATAAATTACAATGAATGCACATTGTGGGAAAACAAGATGTTTTTGCTGATGCAAGTCGAAACTTAAATGAAGTTTCCCTTTGTGGCTGTGACTGCAGCTGTGAACTTTGCAAAGGTGGCAATGGCAGTTACCTGCCCCAGGGAGAAACCAAACCACCAAATGGAGTCTCTCGTGCTGGAAAGGTCATTGCTACATTAACTCTGTGATCAACAGCACTTATTGCTGTAGGTGCTGGTTGGTATCGGCAGTGGGAAATTCTTGAAATAGGGGAAATTCACGTCTTGCCCTAAGGTGTTTGCAGTTTGTCTGCGGGTTAAAGCAGCTTTGCTCAGCACCAGAGTCCTGACGCTGCCCCACGCTGATGTTTCACTCCAGGGTTCTGCTGTGGCTCTCGTGACAGAGTTGACCGCTGTGCTGATGAAACAGAATATCAATACTTGACCAGATAATGTGGGTTTGGGGTATTTTTGGTTTTCTTTGGTTTTTCTTTTTCAAAAAGGGTTTCAAATAACAAGCGAGGCCAGCCTGTTTAGTGAGTGTCAAAGTTCCTTTTTTGCAGACATCTCAAAATGCCATAGAAACATGCTTTGTTCAGGCTTTTCTGGTACTTCAGATCCCAGTCTTGGCAAGGACCTGTAGGTGCTCAGAAGTCAAACCTAGTATTGAAGATGGAGCTAATGGCAGCTGCGTGTTGGTCTGTGGACACAGCATGGCATGGCTTGTTGCTGTCGGGGATTGTTTCAGATCAAGCGTCCTTTAATCTGCAAATATGTTTCTGGATGCACAGCAGTGTGACTCTGTTTTTCTTTTTTTCTGAAACAGGAATGTGACCAGGTACACATAGAAGACGTGGCATCTGATGACAATGGCCAAGATTTAAGGTGGGTACTGGTGAGTGCATGAAATGTGCAGCTGATGTAACCTGGGGTTTTTTGTGGGGACTTCAAACCCAAATGGGGTTAAGAGACAGAGGTCAGCATTGTGCAGGGGACGAGACTTGGCAAGTGGTGTTTGCTGGGTGGTATTTCTTTGAAAACCCACAAAACATTGAGGCTTTTGGAATTAGAATGTGAATTGTATTGTCTGCTGTTGAATGTTGCCTGTGTGCTCAATGACATGGTGTGAATGGAGAACCAATGCTCCAGATGGCACCGTCTGGGCCCTTGAAGGTCTCCCTGTGGTTTGCATGTGTCTGTGTGCACTGTCAGGGAGGTGAGGGTGAGTTTGCTGCTGTGTGGAAAGGTCTGAGAAGTGCTTGTGTGTCAGGGAGAAAGAAATACAGGGAAAGTGGCAAAGCAGGACCTGCTTCTTGCAGTTATGAGCTGGTAAATAGCTCATGGAGCTGCGGCTGTGATGTAATGGCACATTTGGGACACCCTGTGCTGGGGTTTGTCACCGCAGGATGAGAAGGGGGTTAGTGGGAAGGATGCTCCATGTGGCAGAGGAGTGGGCAGTCACAGAGCAAAGGGAGGTGTTGTGGAGGGTTGGATCGGTCCATACCAGTACACAGAACAGCAGCAGATTTGGGTGGGCGTCAGAGTGCACTGGTAGAAGTGCTCTGTGCTGTCAGGGGGCAGTGGTGGTTGTACAGAGCTCCTCTCCGTGGCACTTTTCTCACTGCTGTCAGAGCTGAAGCCTGCAACCCCCTGATGTCCAATGACAGGACAAGGGGCAGTGGGTGCAAGCTGGAGCACAGGAGGTTCATGTGAACATGAGGAAAAGCTTTTTTACTGTGAGGGTGATGGAGCACTGGACCAGGCTGCCCAGAGAGGTTGTGGAGTCTCCTTCTCTGCAGACATTCAAAACCCGCCTGGACATGTTCCTGTGTGACCTGGTCTGGTGATCCTGCTCTGGCAGGGGTTGGACTGGATGAGCTTTTGAGGTCCCTTCCAACTCCTGATACTCTGTGGTTCTGTGAAAAGCTGCAGTGGTTCTGCTGCTGTGGCACACGTAACAGGTCTGCTTTTCTGAAACAGCAACTACAACTTCTCCACGGATGGCTTCAGCGGCTCGGGAAGTAACACGAATCACAGCTCCTCGGTTGGTGTCCAGGGCGGAGTGGACTGGATGAGGAAGCTGGCCTTCCGCTACCGCAGGGTGCGAGAGATCTACGACAAATACAAAACCAACGTGGGAGGTGAGTGCTCATCTGTGCCCGTGTCTGAGCACTGGAAGGGTTTGTGGTGCTGGACTGCGGCCTTCCTCAGAGCTTTTGGTTTCCTAAACATTTGGACCTGAAAAGTAATCATTACCTGGTGGTAAACCAAAGGGCCTGCCAGTGCAGTCTGTGAGTTGGATCTGGATGGGAGTGATCCTCTAAGAGAAAATGTTGGTGCAAACAGTGTCCCTTTGCTAATTTTGTATTAAATTAGCCCATCATTCTGCTTGGAATGGGCCTAAATGACCTGCATATCATGCTGCGTAGGTGGTGTTTTCACTCGTGTCTTCACAAAATCTGACTTTTATCATGCCATTGTCAAGAAAAACAGCGTTTGCCCTTTTGGCTGCTGTGCTCAGAGTCTGACATGACATCTCTACTGTCTGTTCACAGAGTCACTTAAAACCTTATGGTTTTGTTTCCCTTCCGATGCCAAAGTAGTCGTAATGATGCAAACACAGATAACAAGTGTAGATAAGTTTCCTGTTCTGGCTCTTAGCGTTGACGTTCCTGGGCAAGGGACGGTGGGCTGTGGCTTTGGGTACCCTTTGCCGTGCAAAAGAACTTTGATAGACCTTTCTCTTGGACATATTTTCTAAAAACCATGAGCTCAAAACTGTAACTTTCAGCCTTAAAACTCTGTCAGTGTAATTCTGCATGTCAGTATGCTGCAGTTACCTTATTTCTGGTAGGGATCAGACCATTATTCCGTATTTTGCACACGGGAAAGCTGGATGCAGAGTTTTTCATGGCATGTCCGAAGCCACACGGTGAAGCAGTGGGCAGCACCGCCCTCAGTGGGTCCCTCCGTGGCCATGGAGTGGTGCAGCCAGGGTTGGGGTGAGGAGGGGACTCGTTCATCATGGCTGGGGTTGCGAGGAGAGGTTCAGACTCACGGTGCTCCTTTCTTGTCACATTTATTGATGTGAGCATGTTTGAGTGTGTGGGCTCTGTTTCTGGCTGCTTCTCATTCCAAACTGGATGTTTTGAGAAAATTATATCTAAAAGGTATAAAAAATACGGAGATTTAACATGACGGATAAAAAAGATACCTAAAAGAGATTGAAGTGGGAAGGGTCCTCGTGCCTGTGGGGAGCAGGAGGTCAGACAGGGTCATGGCAGGAGTTCCTTCCCCCGCTGTCTGTGGCCTTGGACATCGCCTGCTTGTTGTGAGTGCTTCGTATGAGAGAAACGCATTTTGGTGCTCATATCCTGAGAAGTGGTTTGAAGGAACCAGGCAGGGTCACAGATGGGTGATGCTCATCCATGTTGCTGGCTTCTCCCGTTGCCTCGAGACGGTTGCAGCTTTCGGGTGCCTTCAGGACCGCGTTATTCACTGCAGAACAGCTGTGAAGCGGAGGGAAGGCTCTGTCTTGGTCGCCTCTGCCAGCTCAGCTGGGAACACTCGTGTTGCTTTTTCTCCCAGGTCTCCTTAGCCCGCAGAAGAGGGAAGCTCTGCAGAGACTAAGGACTGATATAGAAGTGCTAACAGATTCCTGGCTGGAAACGGCATTGAAGTCCCTGCTCCTCATACAGTCCAGGTATGGACGCTGGAAATGTGCACTTTGCTTTCTCAGCCCTTTCTCTCACTGAGATTTGCGTGCAGTGTCCATGTGTGACGCTGCTGCTGCTTGTCACGGGTACTGGGGTGCAGAGTGGGTGAGCCCAGGAGCTCCACTCCTGAGCACCTTTCGGGATTTTTCTGCTGCAACATCTGTTGTTATAATAGGACTGTGCTTGCAGAATTGCATTTCTGCCTGAGGATTTCTGTTAAATACAAAAAACCTCAAACAAACAAAAAGCATAAGTCAAACTCTTGACCTAAAAAGCCTCTTGGAAGCAGGGCGCTTTGGAAAGCTGAGCAGCTGCCCCGAGCAGCCCTCGGCACCACTGGCCATAGATGTGCTGTGACAGATGTTTTTCTTCTTTTAGAAAAAACTGTGTGAACATCCTGATCACCACCACCCAACTGGTGCCAGCGCTTGCCAAAGTTCTCCTGTATGGATTGGGCGAGGTGTTTCCCATCGAAAATATTTACAGTGCCACGAAAATAGGTGAGGGGCTGTGCTGGGTACCTGGGGCATCTGCTGCGGGATAGCTGGGATTTTTACACAGGAAATACAGTTTCTGCAGCTGAGACCCCATGGCTGCTGTGGTCCAGCTGGCCGTGCACTGGTGGCTGCTGGCCTCAAGAGCTGAACCGGGTGTTATTCCCTTACCAGTAAGGCCAGAGTGTGCTCCTGTACTGGGAAGAGGGGACCTGTTTGGGCGTCCGTTGCTCTCTGCCTCACTGGGGTGTCTTTGGGCAGGTAAAGAGAGCTGTTTTGAGAGGATTGTGTCGCGATTTGGAAAGAAAGTCACCTACGTGGTCATCGGAGATGGGCGTGACGAGGAGGTTGCAGCTAAGCAGGTGGGTTTGGGGCTGCAGAGGTGGGATGGGATGGATGCAAAGGGCATTTTCTGGCACAGGCATTTCTCCAGGTCTGAACTCTTCAGAGGAAGCCAGGAGAAAACTTTGCCTTTGATGCAGGAGATCTTTCACTGCGTTAAGGAGTTTTCTGGCTCTTCAGGGTTTAAAGTTTCTGTTTTACTCTTGTTTAGGATTCTGCGTAGCATTGTCCCTGTAAACCTGTATCTTGGTGCAGTATGTCCTGATCATGGCATGCTGCTGGCAGTTGGGATCACGCAGGTTCTCGGGTGTGGAGGGAGTCAGGACTCGGTTGCCAGCAGTTGGATCTGTACACAGCAGCTCCCATTAGTCTGAGTTACAGCTAGGAGCAAACAGTTTGATGTGGACAGGCCAGAATAGGTCACTGTCATGCCAGTGAAAGGCAGAGAAGTGTGTGATGACGGTCAGGACAGTGGTGACTGTCAGGACAGCGTCTCTGCGTGTGTCGCGCCGTCTGCCACATGCCAGGGCTGTCACCCGCGCTGGTGCCCCGGGAGGGCTCCTGGCAGGGGCAGCAGCTCACGGCCCCACGCTGACGTTTTGTGAGCGTGCAGAACAGCGCAGGTCAGTGCCGGTGCACATCGCAGCCAATGGGATGAGCTGCAGACACCAGTGCGCGTGCAGCTGAGGTCCTTCCTGACCGCGGTGTGCTCAGTGCTGTCACAGCGCTGTGCTGCACAGGGCGTGCCGTGACTGCCTCCGCCGAGCTGTGAAATCGCAGCGATTCGCCTGACTCTGTCGTCTCTGTGTTGCAGCACAACATGCCTTTCTGGAGGATCACGAACCACGCAGACCTCGTGTCCCTGCACCAAGCCCTCGAGTTGGACTTCCTGTAAGAGGCTGGAGCAGAGGCACGACTGCAGCTCCTGCACACCCTCTGCAGCGCTGGGGAGGCAGAAATCTCACACATCTGGGGACTTTTCAGCTTGAAGAAAACACGCCTAATGCAAACTGTACGGGAAAGCACGACACCAGGTTATTTCCTCAGGAGCACGGGCCGAGTACAAAGGCGTCGTGTGGAGGCTCACAGAGCTGGAGCTTGTCTGGAGAAGAGACCGAAGAAGAAGGCAGCTGAACTCCTGGCAGCCGGTCTCCAGAGGGACGGGGTGATACAACAGCAGAAGTATTCGTAAGAGCCTTCTCCTTTCTATTCAGCTTAGTTGTAGAACCCGAGTAAACACAGAACCTTATTTTTATAGAAAAATACTGATGTCAGAGCCAAACCTCTCTTGTTTTGCAAAGCCGAAAAGAGCTATGTTGATTTTTTCCGTAGGAAATGTTAATGAAAATGTCAAAAATACCTCTATTGCTGTGAACCTTTCCTCTCTCCTTCCCCGGGTGTTTGAAGCAGTTAATTTATTACGATGTCCTTATGTTATTTCCTCAACGTGGGATTACTGGAAAATAGAGAGAGAAGGGAACGTTTCTGAGATGCGTGGTTCCTTGTAGAGGAAATCGTTGCTGTTCTGAGCTGGTCCCCTGGTGTCCGGTCAGTGCGTGCACAAGCCCTGGTAGCAAGCAGGAGATCGTTGGATCCCAGGTATCCACGACACAGACGACAGATTGTCCCTGAAAAGGAAAACAAAGTGACCATGAGATACAGCACAACACCATTGCAGACTGCTCAGACGTGAACAGAGTCCTCATCTGGACCAGGAATAATTGGAGAGAACCAAATCCTCCTGAATTTTACAAAGAAGGGTACAGTTATCAACGTTCACCTCTGCTTTCCTGACTCTGTTTGTGAGAGTAAGTTCCTTTTAGTAGAATCAGATTCAGTTTTCTTGTATTCTTCTTTGCGTTTCCCTGACTGCATAGTTAGAAACAAAACCCTTGTTAGGAGGAACTGAATTTCCTAAGACACTGTGAGGTGCAGCCTGGAGCATGCTGGCCCTGGGGGCAATGGTTACGCTGATTCTTGTGCTACTGTCTCAGAAAAAGAGGCTTTTTTTCTGCCGGTGCCACTGGCCAGGAGGGGCTGGCGTGGGCACAGGTTGGGTTTGGGTGTTTGCAGCACCCAGCGCACACCCCAGCTGCTCCTAAGCCGGGCCCTGTGCTGCACCCAGACCCGCATTGCTGGTACAAAGCCCAGCGCGTGTGGGACCCCCAGGCACCGCTTGGGAAGCTGCAGGGAGGATGCCGAGCAGGCGGTGCTTGCTGCGCTCCTTTCTTGGCATCAAGGAATTAATTCGGGAGGAATCATTGCCCGCAGTGCTGGGGAGCTCTGCTGCGTCCTCTGCCAGCTCCAGTCCCCACTGCTGAGGAGGTGCCCAGAGCAAGGAGTTTGGGTTCCCAGAGCAAAGGCACTGGACGCAGAGGTCTCTGTTTCTTGTGTTCTGGCTCCAGTTTTGGTTTAAATTAAAACCAAAGAAAACCCAGGTGAGTTTCTCCCAGGTGGTCACAGGAGGTGGGAGCAGTCTGCTGGTGTTGGCCAGCCGCGTGCTCTGACCTCGGGCAGGTGCTCAGGGCTGTGTATTTCCCCGAGAACTCTGCCGCTGGAGCATCCCATCTGTGTAGAAGCTGCTGCTTGCGAGCACCGAGACCTCCCATCCCCTCAGAAAAGGCTGAGGAGCCCCTTTCTGCTGTGGCTGTTCCTGAGCAGCCGGGGCGAGGCGCTGTTTTGGCAGAGCCCCTGCAGCAAGCCGCGGCCATGCTGCGGTGCTCAGCAGCAGGGTTGGTGCAGGAGCAGGAGCTGACAGGGACGTTCTCCCATCTCCATGTGCAGGGTGGAGAGCTTGGCTGTGTTTTTGGGTGTCCCCCTGCAGCTGGGGGTGTGCTGGGGTTTCACAGTAGAGTGGGCCCTGTGCAGAGCAGGGGGAGATGCTGCAGGGCGACAGCTCTGTTACTCCTGGGTCCGTGAAGAGGCCACGCAGGGTCCCCGTGAAGGGTCGTTACTGCCTCAGCCGGAGCGGATCTGGTAGACGTGAGCAGTGCTGAGAAGCAGCCCCAGTGCTCCCAGGACCCGAAGTGCTCCCAGATCAGGACTTGCAGTCACGGCAGAGTCTGTGCTGCGTCCTCAGCCTCTGCGAGTCCCTGGCCCATCCAAAGGTCTCCTGTCAGCGGGTCTTGGAGATGTCCCAGCCTGTGACCCAGTCTGTTTGGAGCACGTCTGGTTCTCCAGCGGCTGAACTTTGGGATTAAAACCTGTGCCTTAACCCCCCACCGCCTGGCGTGGCCCAGCAGCCCCTTTGCTTCACCGATGCCCAAAGCAGCTCCAGGAGCCGCCTGGGATGGGTTTTGCCAGACCCAGCAGCTCGCTGGCTTTGCTCTGTGTTTGTTTACTTGGAAATGTTTTAAGGAAATTTTAAGATGTTGGCAAAATTTTAGCTGAATGTGGAACTCTTGCAGCCAGTGACATTTCATACTGATATTTATACAATGTCTCCTTGAATGTATGTAAAGTACTTTTATAATAGAAGGCTGTTGGTACATTTCTGTGTTCATGTCTAATAAAGGTTGACCTGGCTATTTTATTTTTTCTTCTGCTGGCTGAATTTAAGACTTTTCCTGTCTCGTGCAGCAGTAGCATCTCTGTCCAAGCATTGATTTGTTTCTGTCTCTGTGCTCTCCCGTTACCCCCCAGCCTGGCTGTAGCTGCGCTGGTGACAAACCCAGTGACAAACCCGCATGTGCCACTGCCTGGGGCACGACCCTGAGCCTGCCTGGGTGCAGCTTCACCGCAGCTGTGGAGGCTTTAAACAACCCCCGACCCACCGCTGTGTGCTGCCTGCAGGACCCCCGGAGCCCACAGCGCCCAGCAGGCGGCAGCAGGCGCGGGGTGAGCCCAGGTGCTGCGGAGGCTTTGCCTGTTCGTGGGCTGCGTAACGGGACCTGTCCTGTGAACTGGAAAACAGTAATAAAGTCTTTATTTTCTCTAGTCACTGCTTCAGCCTCTTCTCTCCCACCCCTGCACTCAGTCCCTTTCGCCTGCGATGGCCTGGGCTTGGTGGCACCGATAGCGTTCAGGGTGACGGTGCCGCAGATCCCCCCTGCACTGGGTGTCCTGCGAGAGCCAGCAGGGGGGTCCCAGTCCCCCCGGCTGCTTGGGGAGGCCCACACCAACCTTCCCCTCCCTTCCCTCTTTGCACAAGGCCAACAGCCAGCCCTGCTCCCAGCTGCTGGCCTTGGCTGCTGGGTTGTCTTGTGACAGCACCAGCAGGGCCCAGAGCAGCTCAGCCGCTCCTCCAGCTGTGTCCAGCTGCCTCCCCCAGTATCAGGAGGGGTCCCTGACAGGAGCCTGGGGTATGGAGGCAAAGGGAAGGGGCCAAGGGCAAACACTGCGGGCAACCAGGATATCCCCTGGCTGCTGCCTGGGCAATGCCACGAAGAGCCAGGGGCCATTTTGGGGCCTGCTCTGGTTTTGGCACTGAGCTGGGGGGCAGCAGTCGAGTGAGCCCAGGCGCTGGCACAGCCCCACCCTGACCACATCCACCTAGGGCTGAGAAACCACCCCCAGCCTGGGTACGATGGCAGGAAAAGGGTGGGGGGACGGGGGTTGGTGGTGATGCCAGCAAAGGGACCCTGAGGTGTCCATACCACCACGGGGCCACACGTCAGGACACAGCTTTTCCCCCACCCCACAGGATGAGTCCCCTGGCACTGCTGCTCCCCCCACCACCACCCCACAGACAGCATTTGCAGCTGAAGGAGAAAAGCAATGGCCTAGGGCAGCAGCACAAGGCTCCAGAGCCCAGCTGGGAACACAAAGCTCTGTACCCCCACCCCTGTGCCCTGACCCTCAACGCCGTCCCAGGGTGCAGGCACCACCCTGCCCCTGCCCACCCAGCACATAGCGTCCTGTCCAGTCCTCCTTCCCCGTCCCTCCCTGAGCTTGGTGATAACGGGCGAGCTTTGACCTTCACAGCAAAACAGGAGGAGGAGGAGGAGAACCTGGCTGGAACCGGGAAGATGACAGGGAACACACTCTCCCCCAGCAGCACCCACCTCCCCAGCAGCAACCGAGCACAGGAGAGAACAAACTGCTTCTTTGGGGTTTGGTTTGTTTTTTTTTTAAAAAAAAACTGCTAATAAATAACAAGAGAAGGTGACACAGCAGTGCAAGTGCAGGCACAGCATGCTGGGCCCCCACGGACACTATGGCTCTCCCATGCCGTGTGCCATGGACTGGACATCACCCTGGGGTTCTGCCGGGTCCCTCCAGCTGCCCAAAACAGCAGCCTGGGGAGGGGGAGCCAGGAGCAGGGCTCCCGGATCTGTCTCCATGGCAAGTCACTTTGAGGAGCCGGCCTCAAACAGCCGACTCGATGGCAGCAGCCCCCTTTGGGATGTGCTGATCCCCTGGCCAGGAGATGGGGAACTGGGCCTGCACCAGCCACCACATCCGCCTGTTGACGAGCTCTGGCACCGCAAACGAGCGCAGCTCCACTCCATCGGTGCTCCCGTTGGCATCCACCTCATCACAGCCACCCACCTGCTGCCCCCGCGCGTTGGGGTGCAGCCACTTGTAGTAGGCGACCCTCAGCGCCAGCCCCAGCAGGTAGCAGGGCAGGGCAGCCCAGAGCACTGGAACAAGGTACCAGTGCTCCTCAGAGGGGGACCGGCACCAGAGCCAGGACAAGGCCAGCAGCGCGCTGTCCACCAGGATGAAGCCGTGATAGATGATGCTGCGGTACAGCGTCCTCCCCTGCGCCACGTTGAACCAGCTGAAGTAGAGGATCACGGCCACCATGGCCCGGTAGAGCTGCTCAGGGCCAGGAGACTCCATGAAGTTCGTGCCCTGGAGGCTCACCCAGAGGAACATCGCCAGCCACACCAGCGGGAAGTGCACGGCCACACCGTAAGGCCAGAGCAGGGCAAAGAGGGCGATCACGAGGATGCGGGGGCAGATGAGGAAGAGGTTCCACAAGAAGTAGACGATGGAGGAGCCCAGGCTCAGCTCATACTTGTCCTGCAAGAAGGAGCGCAGGGACTGGTGGTAGTCCAGCAGCGACCAGGTCACACACAGGAACGCAGTGCAGAGCCCCAGCCCTGCAAACACAGCGGTGGAGATGCTGACGGAAGACTGGAGGGACCCCAGTCCAGCTTCTCCCCCATCACCTGCCCTCCCGAGGAGGGGGCTGATGCCCGGCCTTGCTCAGGAGATGGGGAAGCAGCGATGGGTCCGAGTGGCTCTGCAGAGCTGTCTCCCAGCCCACACAGGCAGGAAGCAAGCGCTGCCTCCACACAACCAGCCTGAGCACACCAGAACGGGCACCAAAGCACCTCCCCAGTGGCCTGTGCTCCACCCTCCATCCACATCAGCATCTCCCTGCTGCCCAGCTGACTCCTGGCTTCTCTACTGACCCTCGGCCTCTCCTGGGGCACATAGGGGAATGACCACAGAGGTCCCGCAGCGTCAACACCCCCCCTCGGGCCCAGCATAGCCCATCGGGGCATGTGAGCGCAGGACAGGGCCTACCCTCCTGTGTGTCGTGTCAGGGAAAGCAGCGATGTGGGAGAACCGCGAGCAAAAGCAGGGGAGTGGTGTCCTGCCAGGTCCTGCAGCCCCCGGGCAGCCCATCTGGTGTGTCCTGTCCAAGCCTGCCCCC
>NW_010172718.1:22477-30524 GCF_000695765.1 Mesitornis unicolor | reverse complement strand
CTCCTAATATTCTGTGATTCTGTGATTCCTTAAGGGCAAAGATGCCAAACCCAAATGGAAATCTATGCTTATTTCTCAAATATTTTATTATAATTCAGTTTTATTAATGACATACAATGTTGTCGTAGAGCAACAGAGGTAACACTTAAAATGGAACTAACAAGTTAGAAGAAATAACACCTAGAGATACAACTGTAGGACAATAGGTCTGGAGAAAGAAATAATGAGCACATAGAATTCACACCTACAAACACTGCACTCTGGGACAGAGAGGATACATTAACATTAAATAAAATTGTAAAATACAGAGTTCCAGTGGAAGGGATCTGGAAAAAGGCTATGGTTATAGAGTCATAGAGTCATAGAATGGTTTAGGTTGGAAGGGACCTTAAAGATCATCTGTACAAGACCCCTGCCATGCAGGTCCACCTCCCACCATACCAGGTGGCCCAAAGCCCTGTCCAACCTGGCCTTGAGCACTTCCAGGGAGGGGACATCCACAACTTCTCTGGGCAACCCAGTAAAGAATTTCTTCCTAATAGCTAGTCTAAATCTACTCTCTTCCAGTTTAAAACCAACCCTTCTCGTCCTATTGCTACCTGCCCTTGTAAAGAGTTCCTTCCCAGCTTTTCTATAGGACCCCTTCAGGAACTGGAAGACCGTAATAAAGTCTCCCCAGAGCCTTTTTTTCTCCAGCCTGAACAGCCTCAACTCTCTCAGCCAGTCCTTGTAGGGGAGCCGCTCCAGCCCTTTGATCATCTTCATGGCCCTCCTCTGGACCCACTCCAATAGCTCCATGTCCTTCTTATATTGAGGACCCCAGAACTGGATGCAGGACTCCAGGTAGGGTCTCACCAGAGCAGAGTAGAGGGGTAGAATCACCTCCCTCGACCTGCTGGCCACAATTCTTTTGATGCAGCCCAGGATGCAGTTGGCCTTCTGTACTGCAAGTGCACGCTGCCGGCTCATGTTGAGTTTTTCATTGACTGACACCCCCAAGTCCTTCTCCCTGGGACTGTTCTCAAGCAATTCTCTGCCCAGGCTGTATTTGTGCTTGGGATTGCCCCTGCCCAGGTGCAGGACCTCACACTTGGCCTTATTGAACTTCATGAAGTTGGCATGGGCCCACCTCTTCAGCTTGTCCAAGTGTCTCCGGATGGCATCCCTTCCTTCCAGGGTCTCAACTGCACCACCTAGCTTGGTGTCATCTGCAAACTTGCTGAGGGTGCACTCTATCTCACTGTCCATATCACTGACAAAGATGTTGTACAGTACCGGAGTACTGGTCCCAATACTGATCACTGAGGGACACCACTCATCTCTGGTCTCCATTTGGACATTGAGCCATTAACTGCAACTCTCTGAGTGTGGCCATCCAGCCAATTTCTTATCCAGTGAGTGGTCCATCCATCAAACCCACATTGCTCCAGTTTCATGATCAGGTTAATTTTTCTTGAACCC
This sequence comes from Mesitornis unicolor, assembly GCF_000695765.1. Lineage (NCBI taxonomy): Eukaryota > Metazoa > Chordata > Aves > Mesitornithiformes > Mesitornithidae > Mesitornis > Mesitornis unicolor. Next base: position 29,063 of record NW_010172718.1, on the reverse strand, counting down.
TAAGAATCCCACATGATAAGCTGACCACCCTGGCCCTGGTTTCTGCTCCAATCAGAGCCTCCACCTTCCTGAGAGGAAAATTCAAGTATCAGCTGTTCTTTTCTTAGAGGATTTTCCAGACTCCTAAACAGAATTATCCCACAGTTTCTCCTCTGCTCGTAAGAGTAATTTTATTCCTAAATACAATCCCAACCATAAAATAAGCCTAGACACTGTCCTCCTTCATCTTACCCAGAAAAATGTTTACTCAAGGGGGAAATCTAGCCTACAGGATTTTTTTTCAGACAGTTGTTCTGCACCACTAAAGCTGTAGCTCTAGGCTCTTTCTCTCAATCATTAGAAAGTTGTTAAAGGAACTGAATGATGTAAAAATAATTGTTTCCTTAGGAATTTTTCATCTTCACTGGCATGTTTTTTCCTAAGGTTCATTTTAGGGTTAAGGTTATTTTACAACTGAAAGACCACAGCTAAGTTTGATTGCATCTGGACAGCAGGTGACAAGGAAACCCATGGGCATGCTCTGATGCCCTCCTCAGAAGAACATTGAATCTTTGCATGGAGCACTGTCTTTGGCATATGCATTGGCCAAGCATTAGTGTTAGAACTAGAGGAGGTTAAGAGACAAAGGGAACCCAGAGATGAAGTTGTGGTGGGGCTGCAACAGGCCCTCCGCTGTTAAGTAGGATCTGGTGCTACGACTGAAGAATTGCATCGTATTTGTCTACACATGTTTCTGAAGGGAGATGATTTTGTCTCCTATGTACTAGGCTAAGCTTAGAGTACACAGTTAAGGTTAGGTTTGTTGAGGAAAAGAAGAGGCTGAGAGGTTGGAAGCTGAGGTCTGAAAAGGGGCTGCCGAAGAGAACTGGGAGTTCCAAAAAAATTAAATTCTGTTGGCCGATTTTCAGTATGGATAGTTCATGTGACTTTTTGTGACACTCAGCTGAGGTGTAGGATTTGGTGCCAGGGCTTTGGTTACTGTTGTAAGAAAGAGAAATATTAGAATGAGACCTTGGAGGCATCTTTTTAAACTGAAGGCAAGACAAATGTGAAAATTCTTTTCTTCAGAATATGGATTCTTTTTGTTTGGAGTGTTAGCCCTGTCCTATAGATCAAACTAGAGATATTGTCTAAGGTTAGGGCTGAGAGAAAGAAATTTCAGACTGAACTTGCAGGGGGACTGGGAATGGACTGCCAAAAGAAAGTAAAATTCTCTCATGAAGAAATTTTTGTCATGACTGGGCTGGAATGCTTTTTTCTGAGGCTCACTTTGCATTAGGATTTGTGTTGAAAGACATGTGATAATCTGTTTGAACATGTAAGATATTTCCATGCTTACATTTTTACTAGCTTTAAATAACTTGCAAAATAATTATGCATTCATGTAATTGCATAGTGCTTTCAGTAAAGATCCCTTGTGCTAACCACAAACTTGCAGAGTAGGCACACTTAGGTTAAGTGCAAAAAGTGTGGAGGAGAAAGCTACAAGTCCTTTGTAAAGGAATGGACATTTTTTTTCTCTGTTCCAACATACAGCAGCAAGTACTTTCAACCTGTTAATATTATTTTGACAATGAAAACCTACATGTTCTTGTTTTGTAAGCTACTGTTTTCTTGATCCTCTCTTGCATCATATGCATGCTCATACACATACAGGTCTGCTCCAGAATTTTCTGTTGAGATCTGTAACAAATAAAAAAAGCCTTAGAAGCACCACCAGTGGTTAGAATCAACTGAATGTGTTTTCAGTGACTTTCAAGGAAATGATTCTATATAACTATTTAATGGTATCATTTCACTCATGCCCATCATAACAGCATCTATGTGTTTATGTGTGCTATATGCTACAGCAAAGCATCAAACCAAGAGCTTTAGGACTGTAGATTTAGTGCATATGACATAGCTTATATTTAAGAGAACATAAATATAACTTTTTTGTTTCTTCTGGCTGCATGGATAATCTTCCATAAACAAACAGAGGATGACTGAGCAATGGTAGCCTGAGTGTGTCTGTTTAGGAGGTCTTTTGTAATAAAAACTTCCTTTCTCAGGGAGAGGCTTATGCCTTAGGCTGTCCTCAATAAGAACCAGAATCTAATTTCCATAACTTGAGGGAGCTCAGATTCTGTTTTTTAGTTTAGTTCATTAAGAACAACAGAAACCCACATCCAGATATGGTCAAACAGGTTACTGCATTCATACTAGGACTTGATTGAAACCTATCTCACCTTCTTGTCTAAGGATGAGCAAATCAGTGTAAGTGAAATAAGGAGCCTCTCTGAAAGGCTCTGACAAAAATAAGGATGGTTACAACAGTAATGATTATGGGAATAATCCTAACAGTACTGCACTGACAGCTTATATTTGGTTTGCTTCTTTGGACTAACTTCTTCCCATGAAGCTGACTCAGTTTATGCCTATGTTGCTTACTGCTTCCTTGAGCATAGCATCCTTTTATCAAATCAGAATTCAGACCACAGTTTTACATTCTGCATCAGGTATCACTAGAAATACTCTTTCACTTTCTTCATTACAATCTTTAGAACTTGAAAAAAAAATTTTTAATAAAGTGCATGAGCTCATTACTTCCTAAGAAAAGACTGTTTTTAACCTCTGCATTTAGCCTCTTTTCATTATTATTTCAATATATGTATATGTGTATACAAAATATTTCTATTCAATACTGTATATATTCAAATGAAACTATAATGAATATGCACTGTGCTCTGTGTGAAAATAAATTCTATAAAATTGCACAGTATTGCCGTGTATAGCACTAATGATTACAATGAAGATATTAGAGAAAAAGAGATCATGATGCTGCAGCATTCAGCTAGATAATATAGAGAAGTTTCTCAGGATGTTTGCTTTTTCCCTAGACCATAAGACTAAGGCAAATGTAGGTATATGGTATATTTTGTTCTTCCTGGACAGGAATCCTGAGGATTCTAGCCTGCAAATCCCTGCATTCCTAGCAACATGCCAATCACAAAAGCAAGAGTATCACAATGGAAAAATCTAAACAGATGTTAACAGTTGGAAAAAAACATATCTGCACTATTTTCAAGTCCTTTTGTCTTTGATATTAATGAGAAGTAGAGATGTCTCCTGAGACAAGTGAAATTTTTAAAGACAAATATGAATTTTACCAGATGATATATTTCATATTTTATGAGTTACAGAGAGTAACTTTCTCTTTTCATAGATGTGGAGGTAGGTGAGCAGGAGTGTTGGCTGAGGGTAATGAAAGTTTAAGAGATTTTGCTTACATATCAAGCTCACTCCCTTCTCATTCTGCAACATCAAGCAAGTAAATTTAATCATCTGGGGTTTAATCACAAGGGTTTGAAACAGGTGTTCTATCTACACATTTTTTCCTCTTTTTTTCCTTAGTGCCAGTAGTGCTGTGTAGTATTGTAACACCAGATTGCTACAGAAAGACTATTTTGAGGCTGTGCTCATTGCACCCAGGGATCCAATTGTTCAGTCCTAAGGCAGTATCTGTACAAATGCTCATAAGAAATGATTTAATCACTACACAGTATAACTGGTAACAGCCCAAAAGAGATTTACCCAGGTAGTGAGAGTGGTCATGTTTATACCATATCAGGGCACAGGCTTGTCCATGTGTTTGCCCTATGGTGACAGGGCTATAATTAGAGTTGTAGCTGCTGGAATAAAGAGATGCTCTTACACTCAAACTCTTGTTATGAGTAAAAGGGAACATACCATATAAATGAAACTAAGAATGTATTTTTATTCCAATTAAAGTTTTAGTAAGCTAACAGCCTGAATTAGGTAATTATTTGTTACAGTCCTCAGTGCATCAACAGTTTTTAAGTGCTGTGATCTCCACCCATGCCCATTGGTCCAGGAACTGCAGTTAATCTCCTTGCCTGAAGTAAGTATCATAGAATCATAGAATGGTTTCAGCTGGAAAAGAACTTTATAGAATCATAGAGTCATAGAATACCAAGTTGAAAGGGACCACAAGGATCATCTAGTCCAAACTTTAGCTTTGTGTATCTCAGATCATCACTAGACTTCAAATGGGTCTTCTAGTTGTCACCATCCCTACACTTGTCAGGTCTATGCCTCTGTTGGAACAGATGCTACCTCTCTTCACACTATTTTTCCTGGCTTGTATTCTCTTGAGGAGCAACCCTATACTTGTTATTTCCTGACTGTACACATCAGTCTTTTTCATAATATACCTGAAATTATTTTATAAAAAAACAAATTCTAGTATCTAACACTTTTCTCTGCTGTTATGCTAACCCTTTCGATGTTATCCCATATCCTAGAGAAGAGGAGTGAGTGAGTGACTGGATGAGTGTTCAGCTGCTGGCTGAGGTTGACCCACCGCAGATAGAAAGGGAAGGTCACATACCCCAAGCACAATACATTGCTACTGTCCTAGTTTCACAGTTTCACCATGTGTTTTCAAAAATGTTTCTTGTCCTGTTTGTTAGCTGCTGATACCCAAGTACACTTTTCACTAGTCAGACTTGGTTCTACATCAGATTAGCCAGATACCTGGTGAAAGCTGAGAAGAAATGGAGGCTTTCTTCCCATCCAAGAAAAAGCTTTGCATATTAGGAAGAAAGAATGAGCACAGAATGAGATTCCTGTTACTTAATCCTTTACATAGTTCCTAAGGCTCTGTCTTAGAGATCAAAATCCATCTGCCCAATCTGATATTAGGACATAACTGTGGCTTATATTGTGCAAAATACAGTCCACAGACATTCTCTAACCCTCCTTCGCTTCCAGTACACTTAAACAAGGACAGCTAGAAAAGCCTCTGAGTATTAGTTTTTGTGGTGGAAAAGACTTAAACAGATATGCCCCAAGCCTTTTCTAAGCCTGACAAGGCATCATCTGTTACAGCATAAGCAGCAACCAAAGAGCCAAGGCACAGAGATGCTCCTCACCTTCTGTGACAGCAGTAAAAATGCACATTTTATACCCAAGCGTTGGCCATTTTGTTCCAGACTAGGATGGCTGAGTGCCCTGTGCTGCTCTTCCTCATCTGTACCTCAAGGTGCAGCAAAGAACAGAAGTCTGCTCTGAACCATCATGATAGCTCTGTTAACACCCCAATCTGAACTCGTTCAACACTTGTACATTAAGCTTATTACTAGATTTTAGAAATAAAAAATAAAGACTAAGAGGAGCAAACAATAATTATTTTTAAGGAAGACGGGTCTACAGTGGTTATCGATTGAGACATGTTTGAAATCAGTAGTTCAGCACATCTAATATTCACTCACAGATGCTGCCACCTGGAGTCCAACATTGAGGCATTAAGAACACATGGATAATTGACTTTCAAGTAAAAGAATTGTATTTGTGTGATTATTTTAAGAAGTAGAAGAAAACAGAAGTGCTCATATTCAGAGCACTAAGTGGCAGGGAAAGGTGAAAGAGCAGACAAGCAAGCAGCACATAATCTTAAACTTGAATTTTCTAAGAGTCTTTCTTAAAAAATCTGTAATGGACAAATTCAGATCTTACACTAAAAGGTGAAATGGCGGAACTTAGCATGGGAAAGCAAGTCAGAGATGCTGTTCTGTACCTTTATCAGAATGCTTTAAAAACATATTTATTTCCAGTTCAATTTCCAGGTCTACAAAATAATGGTCAGCAAGCTAAGAGATGTTCTAGTTGAGCAGCCTTGCCTTAAATTGTGATGAAAAAGCCTGCCAGTTTTCAAGAAAGTCTTAAAGAAAGTACATTTAAGCTTCTCTTTCTCCACCAGTAGAATATCACAGAAGACAAAATATCCCCATGAGGTAGCCTAACTGGAAATCCAAGGCAGCCTGGAAAATGAGTTATCCTGCTATGCTTTAGAAATTGCGAACAGCAGTAACCCAGTTTCTCAGTTAACCTGAAGGAGCTGACAGCATTTGCTACAATATGCCTAATTCAGTGCCCAGACCCTCATACTGTGTGTAATTTGTTTAGAAATGAGCTATGAACTTGGATCTCAATTTGCCCAACAGGATATGGTTTGATTAAATGTGTCCGGATGCATTTGTAATGGGATTATAGATTTCAATTAGGAGTAAGCAACAATCATTACAAGGTAATACTTTTTCATGCATGTTTCAACAAGCTGAATTGGGGCAAGGAATAGGAATATAATGGGAAAGTCTCTCATTTCTTTCTCCCCTCCACAACATTGTTACTGCTTCTTCACACTTGGGTACATTTTTTTTCCCAACATGACCTTCTCTTTCTTTCCTTTCTCTTTGCTGACCTGTTGTCAAAGTGACGACTTCTAGTTCCTCTGAGCTCTGAATGTGGCCATGCTCACAGTAACAGGCCAATCTGCAACTCTTCTGCCTGCTAGTGAACGGCACTGACCAGATCTTTGCCATATTTGATTGCTGAGCCAGGAGGGTTAAGCAAATTGTTTCCAGACTGTTTCAATGCTGGAGTGCTGCTTGACTGAATTAGCCACCGCTCCCTTACCTGGGCTCCTGTTTACACTGTGAGGCTTTAGAAGAAAGTGCCTGTTCACTGAGCTCCATGATTCTCACAGCTGGGTGTAGCTCAAGAAGAGCCAACTTCCAATACTTCC